>NW_026973703.1:340000-365000 GCF_035594125.1 Scylla paramamosain
GGATACCTATAACTACCACACCTGACAAGCTTAAACCAATTAAACCCTAACTACCTTCCAATCCAAAGACTTCCCAACCACAAAACACCAAAAACTCTACGTAGCCTTGTCAATGTAACGCTCCGGGGAGCAAGAGCGTACCAAGAGTGTAACAACAGTGTTAACTGCCTCCAACAACCACTTAACAACAAATTCGGTAGTTACGATGTTAATACGTCACCGATATTCACAGTGTTCCCGTTTTCGACAATACATGGTAGAGATGTTAAATTGTAATATAAATTGTTATATACAAGTAACATAACAAAAATTAAGAAGATGGAGGAGGAGGAGGAGGAGGAGGAGGAGGAGGATGCTGGCGCACGGATGGATGGGAAATATTACGATAATGGCCACCGCGGGACTTCAACACAACTCACTTTGTACCTCACGTGACCAGGACGGGGGGGGGAGGACTCAGGCTAGCAACTTACGCGATTCGTCAACATTATATAACTTATGCGATTCGTCAACATTATAATAAGACTAACTCACGCCGTATAGCTTTGTTGAAATTGACAGGAAATACAGTTAAGTAAATAATGAATTGTGTATTGATTTGTAGGTCTGTTCGCGTTTACTGTCCATTTAGTGTTTTATGAAGCGTACGTTATGTTGGTATTCCTGGCTAATCACTCCTAGCGAGAAAAGAGCAGATTTTCCCTTGATTTAGGAACACGGGGAGAGAGAGAGAGAGAGAGAGAGAGAGAGAGAGAGAGAGAGAGAGAGATGAACTCTTTACTGGTATTTGACAAGTTTCTTTAATGACAAAGTACACAAAGGCACTTACTACTTATTGTACAGCCTTCTCTAAGCATAATACTGCCTAGACATTGGATAATCTACTCTTTTCTTCCTCTTTTCTTTCATAAAGATGCTCTAAATTTAAAAGATTCTCTCCAGAATACTGGTGTTTGGTCCAGCCGTGAGGGATTGCCGACCTGGTAGACAGAACCGTCATCACTGGCGGGGCGTCCATCAGTGCTCATGACCACGCGTGCCTCGCTGCACTACACTAGTCGAGCACCTCTTGTCCCCTACTGGTGCCGCTCTCTTTGTTCATTGATCTTTATTATTATGTACACAGATACACAAACACCTACATACTTTGTTGACCATTGCAATCTTACACACCATGATTTATTAAACAAGAACCTTAGAATTATGTATCACAAACCCAGTATGTAACACACACACACACACACACACACACACACACACACACACACACACACACACACACACGTTAAGTATTTCCCCATCCCCTTTGTACATTTTCAGTTTGTAAACTGCCTTAATAATAAACCGTTTATTATTATTATTATTATTCATCACACACACACACACACACACACACACACACACACACACACACACACACACACACACACACACATTCCTTCACTTTATAAGGCTGTTGTTGTGATGATGAGCAAATGAATAATGAAACAAGCCGGCACCACCACTGCTCCATCAGTGTACACCAAATCACAAACAAAGGAACATCAATCCTCAATGTTAAAAAATGAACACGTAAATTAATAATTAAATGAAAACAACAATATATGAATAGATAAATATTAATACAAGAACATGGATTTCCTATGTTAAAAAAATCAATACTTAAGTAAATCAATAACTAAATGAATGATGAATACATGAAGAGATAAATACTAATACAAGTAAACTTGCTCAAAAAGCTAACATGGCTGTAAATTTTAACCATATATTTATTTAGGAACAGGTGCGGGATCAGCCCGGATCCCTCCCAAATTGTGCATGCAGAATGGCGCCGACACTGAGCCACTCCACCTGGGGCTGGATTCAGTAAAGAGTTACAAGTTTTTCCAAGTCCTTAAAAAATTCGTATCTATTGTAAGAGTGATTCACTCAACACTTATGAACTTCTTAGGTCGCTGAGACGTTAAGAACTTTTATAGAGCCCCATAAGGTTTCGTAACCCGGACCTATGAGCGCCTTTTCTCCAGTACACAACCTGCAACATAAACACCAACGAAGCCAGAGGTCACAAGAAGCAGTACACTGAAATGTGAAACTACTGGTAACATTAGCACATGATTGTGGCCTGAGAAGGAAAGAAGGAGTCTATATATGGAAATACAAGTGGTAATAGCACTTGACAGTGGCGTGAGAAAGGAAGGAGAGTGAGATATGGAAATACAAGTGACATTACCATATGACACCGGCCTGAGGAGCGAAGGAGATTGAGATAAGGAAATATAAGTGGCATTAGCACATGACAGTGGCCAGAGAAAGGAAAGGGTATTCAGAGACCCCTTAAACCCTGCTGAGATGCATGGTGGCAGGTTTCCACACAGGAAAATATTGGTGTAACGAACTGGAACCTGCAAATTGTCAACATTAGGCAAAAAGATGCCTTAAGTTCACATTATGCAGCTCAATTTTGCCTGATGTGAATACGACTGCCTAAAAAAGTTAGAAAATTTCGCATGATCTGCACGAATTGCATTTAAATAACTTAAGCTAACCTGATCGGGCAAAATTGAGCTGCATAATGTGAAATCAGGCATTTTTTTGCTTAATGTTGACAATTTGTAAACATTGTGCAAATGGGTCGCCTAATGTTTACCTCAGGCAATTATCCACATTGAGCGTAACAATATATATATATATATATATATATATATATATATATATATATATATATATATATATATATATATATATATATATATATATATATATATATATATATATATATATGAACCAGCGGAAGAGAGCTGTACGAAAGAGGGAAGAGATATGGAAGTAATGGAAGGAAATCTGGAGGGAAACAATGGGATGGAAAAGGTATGGAAGGAGAACGGGAAGAGAATATTGGCGAGTGGTGAAAGAGGAACGTAAGAAGGAAGAGGATGGGAGGCGATGAAGTGGTGAAGGAGAAAAGGAGGGTATGAGATATGGGCGTGAGAAAGATGAGGAGAGACATGAAGGAGGCTGTAGAAGAGGAACAGGAAGTGAAGGACGGAAGCAGTAGTTAGCAGGAAAGAATGGGACGAGGAGACGATGGAAATGGAGTATGGAAGGAGGAGGGAATGGGAAGGGGAGACGATGGAAGTGGAGTAGGAGGAAGGTAAAATGAGGTGAGGGAGAAGGAATGACCTCGTCAAGCATTGCCTGTTCACCTCACCAATGTGGAGAAATTAAATAAGCTGAAGGTGTTGGGATGAGAATGACTGTTGTCAGAGGTTCCAGGCAAAGTGTTGGGTTGGGTCAGCCATTGTTTGCTGTCATATACCGTCACTGTTACAACAATCATGCTGGATTAAGGCAGCACACGTTGCTTTGACCACGTTAAGATAACTCTCGTTAAGTTACTTACTTACACAGGAAACAGAAATCACCAAGCAGAAGAAGAAATAATAGTAACGATCTTCACATACACACCTCACGTAATTTCCACAATGGGTCATTACACTAACTCCGCGTAACAACCTCTCGCGCCATAGCGGACACTTTCAGTATAGCCAACATCACAAGGAAACTCACCCATTGTATTACTGATCAAAGGATTACTAACCAGACCTAAGTACTTCCTCTCAACGGTCTCTTACCTTAATTATGTTGGGTAGCCTCCCTGCAGCCTTACCAAACACTCTCCAAGTATTATCACTAACAGCTCACCTCGCCCATTGTGTTACTGATCAAAGGATTACTAACAAGACCTCACGTACTGCTTCCCACAAGCGGCAGTTCCTTTAATCCCCCGCAATAGCGTTCCTGCGGCCATATCAAACACTCCCCAGTATCACCAACATCGCTAGTTCACGTCATGTATTGTATTAATGTTAAGAGAATTATTAACCAGACCTTACGTAATTCCTTTCAGTGCTTTGTTACGTTAACCACGAGCAATAACCTTCAAACTGCACTCAGATTCTCTCCTAGAAGATACGAACACCAACAGAAGGTCACCTCAGCTGCTGCATTACGCAAGTTTCGTCACCAAACACCGCGCAGATTTGACGTATATTTATCCCAGCCAATAATATACCGACTTAGTGGCAGTATTTCCACAACCCCCTCCAAACTGTCTGACACTGATGATACTTGGAATTTACCGCAGTTCAAGTAATGCTGCAAGAAAGTGTGTGCCTATCGTAACATTAATACTTACATTATAACAGAGCAACACTGCACAGGACGCCGCAGTACACACGCTTAATAACTCCGCGCCTCGCCACGTCCAGAGCACAACTGAAGGGGGCAGTACACTTGCCATTGCTTCATCCGAATCTTCGAAGCTTTATTCGCTTCGATCCAGTCAAGTTCTCATCCTCCGCCTTTAGTTAATTAATTAACTATTTTTTTTTTTCATTCATCAAAGCGTCACGAGTTGTCTTGTGGTGATTTCTGAATTATTTGTTAGTCACTTTTGCGAGGGAGTGTAGTAGAAGAAAACGAACACTGAAACTTTGCAAAACTTTAGAAATATCTGCTGTACACACACACACACACACACACACACTGCATTATAACCACTTGAAACACGCATTACGTTACTGAAATGCGCTTGGTTAGGTACGCAGGAAAACAAGAGTGTTTTTTGTATTAGTATTATATTTGTGTGCTTAGAATTTCTCATCTGAAATACTGTATGCATATTCTTCTTTCATCGTATGTGCTAATATATTTTTCTCTGCCTTTATGTGTCAATAATCTAGTGTGTGAAACAAGAGAATGCGTTATGTATATATATATATATATATATATATATATATATATATATATATATATATATATATATATATATATATATATATATATATATATATATATATATATATATATATATATATATATATATATATATATATATATATATATATATATATATATATATATATATATATATATATATATATATACGAGTATATATATATATATATATATATATATATATATATATATATATATACTCGTATATATATATATATATATATATATATATATATATATATATATATATATATATATATATATATATATATATATATATATATATATATATATATATACATATATATATATATATATATATATATATATATATATATATATATATATATATATATATATATATATATATATATATATATATATATATATATATATATATATATATATATATATATATATGAGTTTATTTTATATATTTTATATATTTTATATATATATATAAAAAAAAATATATATATATATATATATATATATATATATATATATATATATATATATATATATATATATATATATATATATATATATATATATATATATATATATATATATATATAAATATATATATATATGAAAGAAGAATATGCATACAGTATTTCAGATGAGAAATTCTAAGCACACAAATATAATACTAATACAAAAAACACTCTTGTTTTCCTGCGTACCTAACCAAGCGCATTTCAGTAACGTTGACGCACGTCCCACTGAACAACAGTTTGCCTGAAGGATGCACGAATGTCCCGGCGTCCCCTCCCCTCACTCCTGTTGCGTAGTAGCTGGCTGCGCTACCAAAGCGGCCTGAACATAATGCACACACTCATATATGGAATGGTTCACACGAGAGCAGACGTATATTAATGTACCCCTCACCCTCCATCCACCTCCAATGTCCCCAAAATCATACAGAGAGGAGCTGTCTACAAACGTTCCCGCGCCGCGACTGTCCCTTGTAAATATTTACAAGGAAGAAGAAGAGGAGGAGCAGGACCAAGAAGAAAAGAATAACAACAAGAACAAGACGAACAAGAAGAACAAGAACAAGAAGACGAAGAAGAAGAAAGTGAAGAAGAACTAGAAACACCTTCATATATATATATATATATATATATATATATATATATATATATATATATATATATATATATATATATATATATATATATATATATATATATATATATATATATATATATCCCACCCATAACGACCTCCCACATTTGGAAAGGCTGTAGCAATGACAGTAGTGAGGCAGGAGGGGTGAGGCTACGGTCTGTTTGTAGGTCAAACACAAGTATTTTCACTCCTCAGTGAAAGGCAGTGAAAATGTTAACAGTGAGTTTGTTTGCTTTACTGAGGAGAAAGAATCGTGACGCATTCACCTTGCGCTGCGCAGCAACAACCAAGTGTAAAACAGATGAATTCTACAAATGTAACACAAGCAGTCTTGCATTAACGCAATAAGTACATGTCACTAAATGTATTGGTTCACAATGAAAAACTTTTTTTTTTTTTTTTTTTTTATCTTACTTGACTATATTTTATTTACAAGGAAACATTTGTTAACTTGAACTTTTTTTTATTTCGTTTGATTTATGATCAAACGTAGGTTAAGAGGGAACCTGATAGAAGTCTTCAAGTGGTATAAGGGTTATAACAAGGGGGGCATAAGCAAAATTCTTAGGGTCAGCAACCAGGACAGAACAAGAAATAAAGGGTTTAAGCTTGAAAAATTTAGGTTTAAAAAAAGAGATACGAAGAAACTGGTTCTCAAGTAGAGGGGTAGATGAGTGGAACGGACTCAGTAATCAAGCTGTTAGTGCTAAGACATTAGGGAGCCTTAAGAGAAGATTAGACGGATTTATGGATGGGGATGATAGGTGGAAATAGGTAGGTATATTTCATACTGGGACTGCCACGTGTAGACCTGATGGCTTCTTGCAGCTTCCCTTATTTCTTATGTTCTTATGTTCTTATGTACTACTGTAACTGCTGCTGCTGCTGCTGCTGCTACAACTCCTGTGTTCCTATTTGTACTCGCCTCCTTCTGCCTGATGTCTGATTACTAACCATGAGAAGTCCGTCTACATTATCTTTGTCATCACTGAGGACACTTAAATACCTCCATCAGATCCACTGTCTTTCCATTATCCTTGTTATATTCTTGTTATAAACTTACGAACGAACACTGCAGACTTACACATGAAGGACCAGACCACTCCCCTCCCTAAACACTGGTGATGTATCTTGCATTGTGATCATAACCACCGATGCTTTGCTACATCTATGTGATCATGACCTCTGCCAATATGCAGTAGCAATAGTAGTAGTAGTAGTAGTAGTAGTAGTAGTAGTAGTAGTAGTAGTAGTCGTGAAAGCAGTAGTAGTAGTAATAATGGTGGTAAAAGTAGTAGTAGTAGTAGTAGTAGTAGTGGTAGTAGTAGCAGTATAAAAAAAAAAAAAAAAAAGTAGTAGTAGTAGTAGTAGTAGTTGTTGTTGTTGTTGTTGTTGTTGTTGTTGTTGTTGTTGTTGTTGTAATAGTAACTGTGTAAGAAGTAGCAGTAGTAGTAGTAGCAGTAGTAGTAGTAGTAGTAGTAGTAGTGGTAGTAATAGTAGTAGTAATAATGGTGGTAAAAGTAGTAGTAGTAGTAGTAGTAGTAGTAGTAGTAGTGGTGGTGAAAGCTGTAGTAGTAGTAACAATAATGATGATAAAAGTAGTAGTAGTATTAGTAGTAGTAGTAGTAGTAGTAGTAGTAGTAGTAGTAGTAGTAGTAGTAGTAGTAGTAGTAGTAGTTGTTGTTGTTGTTCTTGTTGTTTTTGTTGTAATAGTAACTGTGTAAGAAGTAGTAGCAGTAGTAGTAGCAGCAGTAGTAGTAGTAGTAGTAGTAGTAGTAGCAGTGGTAATGGTAGTAGTAGTAGTAGTAGTAGTAGTAGTAGTAGTAGTAGTAGTAGTAATAGTGGGAGAGTGAGAGGCTTATGATGACGATGATGATTGCAGCAGGCCTGGCTGTGATTGGCGGGGAGCTCCCGCAGGCGATTGGCGGGAAGTGCTTGGAGCGGCGGGTTGGAGTTAGCCGAGGTGTGTCTTGGAATGAGCGAGGCGTGTCTTGGAGTCACCTGAGGCATGTCCTATGCATCATTACAAATTGAATACTAAGGCAGCGTACTTGCTGCGCGGCGAGATTACAGATAGAACACAACTCACCAGGAGTCAGAACCAGCGACAAGACACCATGAGTAGCACGACAAGCGGCAGCGTGGGGGCGGCGCCTGGATGCTGCTCGGGGCTGAAGAAGCTCCTCGCATCCATGGCCCGCCGCGTGTTTGGGAGGAGGAGAAGCAAAGCGTACAAAGTACACAGCGAACATGAAGGCTTCGACACGATCCTCAGGGCGCCTTCAGCTGTCCCTGAGGGTTGCTCTGACTTGGATATTTCGCCGTCACCTTCAGCAGAGCATTCTTTCATTCCCTTCATTGATGACTCTACTGAAGAAAACACTCTTGCCGGCGAACTCTTACTGGAGTCCCCTCAGGACCTCGTTATTTATTTCTGCGCCTCTAAGCCAAGCCAGGATTTCCCTCACGACCATTCCGATATTTCGCCGTCACCTTCACCAGAGTATTCTTTCATTCCCTTCATTGATGAGTCTTCTGAAGAAGACACTCTTGCCGGCGAACTCCTACTGGAGTCCCCTCAGGACCTCGTTCTTTATTTCTGCGCCTCTGAGCCAAGCCAGGATTTCCCTCACGACCATTCCTGCGTCACTGAGTCACTCAACAACGATCCTAGAAATCCTGACATGGCCTCTCAGCAAGCACAGGTCGCCTCCGCAGACACTGTCACCGCCACACATTGCAATATCACCGCCACACCACATTGCACTGTCACCATCACCGCACACTGCACTAACGTTCCTGTACACACTGTCACTGCCACCGCACATTGTTCTAACGTTCCTGCAGACGCCATTAACAAGGCAGTGTGTTCTGACAACATCTACACGCCCCCTGTCACCACACCAGAGCCACACCAGCAGGAGGGCGAGGACGCTGAAGGGTGGCGCCTCGTGTGTAATAAAAGGTCAAAGAAGAAAAAGAAGAAAACACCCTGTGAGACACAGACGCCCGCGGCGGTGCAGGGGAGCACGGCACAGGGCGGAGGGAAAGGCGCCAAGGACCGCGGCCGCCGCCAGCACCGTGACCGCCGCCAGCACCGTGACCGCCACCAGGGCTCCAGCGACAGAGTGCGTCTCTCCTGGGCGGAGGACACAGTGCGCACCGTGCTGCAGGTGCCCCCGAACAGGCGGCGGTACGTCATCGGAGCACGCGGCGAAATGGTGCTGAAGCTCCGTCAGCAATACCCGTCTGTGCGGGTGACTGTGCCGCCTCCTAATAACCATGAAAGCCAGGAGGTGACCCTGGAGGGATTGAACAGCCAGGTCACCGCCGCCGCACGGGACATGGCCACCAGACTGCAGGCTGTGGAGACACAGCTGCACAAAGCAGCCGCCCGCCGCCGCGCTGCGGTGCGTGAACTGCAGGTAGAGGTAGCGCCTCACATGCGGCGGCACGTGGTGGGTCCTGGCGGCGAGGCCCTCAGGCGCCTGGCGCAGGAATTCCCCGCCGTGAGGGTGACGGTGCCACCGCCCACTGACACCAGGACAGGCACCGTCACTATCAGGGGGCCTCCTGCCGAGGCGGCAGCCGTGCAGCGCCGCATCGTGACCAGTCTCCAGGCCAAACAACGGTCGCGGCAGCCGCGGCGTGGCAGGCGTGTTCCCGGGGCGATGGCCGCCGCGACGCCCGCACCCTGAGGCGCCCCTCCGTGCCTCCCTAAGGCACGGAGGGGCCACTGCACGCTGCAGGCGTTGTCCCACGAGGGATCGTTCATGTATTGTTAATTTTGTCGCGACTAAATTTCTGTTTGTGTTTACAAAGGAAAGCAAAGTAAGCCAAACTCCAATTCTGCCAAAAACAAACGTACACTTCTGAAACGCCAAGTTTGTATAAGTGAACAGAAATGAGTTGAAGCATAACGTGTGGCGCCGCCGCGCAGGACCAAGTGTGTCAACAAGAGTGTGCGGTGACGCACATTTCAGTGATGTATCGGTGATGTATCTGTTCAATCTTAGTTAAATCCGGGACGCTTCAGTGACGTCAATTCACACATATCCGAAGTGACTCCGTACTGCGTGAAACCAGCGATTTCCAAGACGGCAAAGTTTTCAGGCGTGGCATTGGATACGATTGCCATGATTGTAGATGAAGAGCATTCTTGATGCTGAGCATAAGCTGAAGGAAAGACAGTGGCCACATGAAGCGTGGAAGGAAAGAGAAAGTGAAGGAGAGTTTGCTGCTCTGTACAAGGAGTTCATTGTTGATGGAACAAAACTTTTCCAAATACGTTGTTTGAGACTGCTGTCTATATATTTTACCAGTGACAAAGCATGCAGAACAAGACGATTCCGAGCCATTTCAGTAAGTAGTTCATCTTGCATTCTTGTGGACAAACTCACAACACTCGTCCAGCGTCCGTTAAAAACTAAGAAAAGGAAAAACAGTGCCAACGATATTCATCTTGGCGGCAAGGGAACGGAACTGATACGGAGAGTCACGGTGCTGCGCCGGTCATGTGTGAATGCCTTGGCAGAAGTCAAAGTAACGATTTTTTTTTTTTTTTTTTTTTTTTTTACTAACATTGAAGGACTGATGCGCCATTCATGTGTGTGAGTGAACCTTAAAGCAGAAAATAACCCCCAACAAATGATAAAACTGAACAAAACCACAAAAAGGATAAAACATAAAATTACCACAAAAAGTATAAAACAGAAAATTACAACAAAACAGGATAAAACAGGAAATAGACACAAAAAACAGATAAAACAAAGAATAACCATAAAAAAAGGATAAAACAGAAAACTAAGGATAAAAATAGAAAATTATTATTAAAAAAAGATGAAGGAGAATAATAATAATAAAAAAAAACACTAAATAGGATAAAACTGAAAATTACCAGAAAATGATAAAACAGAAAATGAACAAAAAAGAAAAAAACAGAAAATTACCGCAAAAAAGATAAAAAAAAAAAAACACACACACAAAGGATAAAAAGAGAAAATAGCCAAAAAATATATATAAAAAAATGGATAAAACAGGAAATTATCTGAAAAAAATAATAAAGGAAAATTACAAAAAAAAAGAAAAAAAGAAAAAAAAAAATATATATATATATATATACATATATATATATATATATATATATATATATATATATATATATATATATATATATATATATATATATATATATATATATATATATATATATATATATATATATATATATATATATATATATATATATATATATATATATATATGTATATACTCTTTTAACCTGCTTGTGGTCATTTTCCCTTTTGTCCTTCTGTGTGGTAATTTTGTGTTATATATATATATATATATATATATATATATATATATATATATATATATATATATATATATATATATATATATATATATATATATATATATATATATATATATATATATATATATATATATATATAACACAAAATTACCACACAGAAGGACAAAAGGGAAAATGACCACAAGCAGGTTAAAAGAGACAATTATCACAAAACAAGATAAAACAGAGAATAACCACAAAAAGAAGAATGAAACAGAAAACTACCTCAAAAAAAGAATAAAAAATGTGAATTAACCACAAGAAAAAAAAAAGAAAAACAAGAATAAAATAGAAGAATTAAAAAAATGATAATAAAACCAAGTATCAAGAAAAAAAATTACACAACAGGATGAAACAGCAAATTACTACAAAAAAAAAGCATAAAAAGATGAAATAACCACAAAAAAATAAGGGAAAAAACACAAAAAAAGACAAAAGATAAAGTAATCACAAAAAAGTATAAAAAAAAAATAAATAAATAAATAGGCGCAAAAAAAAGGACAAAACCAAAAAAACAGCCACAGAAAATAAAGGAAAATGATAAAATAACAGAAAAATGACAAAAAAGAGAAAATAACCACAAAAATTCAATAAAAAAAATATAAATAAATAAAAAATAACCACCAAAAAGTGACAAACGAGAAAATAACCACAAAAAATCATAGTAAAAAAATAAATAAAAGACAAAATAAAAAATCACCACAAAACGATAGCAAATAAAATAGCCACAAAAAAAGACAAAAGAGAAAATAACTTCACTAAAGGACAAAACAAAAATCAATTAGAAAAAAAAGGACAAAACAGTAAATAACCACGAAAAAAAAGATAATAAAGAAAATAACAACGAAAAGAATAAAACTAAACACAAAAAATAAAAAAAATATTAAATAACCACAAAAAAAGAATAAAACAGAAAATAAGCACAAAGAATAGATGAAAGAAAACTATTATATAAAACAACAAAACAGACAAGTTTATGAGAGCAATGAAGGAGATAAAGACAAAGAGCAACAGAGAAGCTTGAGTGTGGCAGACTGGGCTGTGGCAGACTGGCCGCTGAGGAGTGGCTGTGTGCTGTGCCGCTCAAATTTAATACAACACAAGATAAAACAAAAAAAAAATGCCACAAAAGAGGATAAAGTAGAAAATAACTACAAAAAAAAGAATACAAGGGAAAATAAACACAGAACAGGATAAAAACGGAAAGAAAAAGAATAAATAAAATAACCACAAGAAAAGAGAAAACAGAATTACCACACACACACACACACACACACACACACACACACACACACACACACACACACACACACACACAAAACGATCAATAAAACATGAAGTAATTATAAAAAAAAGCTAAAACAGAATTACCACAAAAAGTGTCAACAAAATAACCACAAACAATAATAAAACAGGGAAAGGAGAAAAAAAAACGATAAAACTGAAAATAATCACAAAACACGATAAAACAGAAAATAACCAAAAAACTCGATAAAGCAGAAAATAACCACAAAACTCGATAAAACAGAAAATAACCAAAAAAAATCGATAAAACAGAAAATAACCACAAAACTCGATAAAACAGAAAATAACCACAAAACTCGATAAAACAGAAAATAACCACAAAACTCGATAAAACAGAAAATAACCACAAAACTCGATAAAACAGAAAATAACCACAAAACTCGATAAAACAGAAAATTACCTCAAAACAGAATAAAACAAAGTTACCACAAAAGATAAAAAAAAAAGCAAGGTTTCTTTACATTAATGAAGGAGCATAAAAGTATTACACTTTATGTAGAACAAGTTTCTTAAAAAAAATTACGAAAAAATAACAAAAGTGAAAATGAAAACAAAAATAATGTTTTCTACCAGATAAGGAAGAATACACTGCACTGTGGAATAAGTTTGTGGGTGTGACCTAAAAAAAACAGTGAGTGATACAATGCACACTGAAGGTTATCCTATGGACACTGAAGGGATATTCCATTTCAGAATAAGTTTGTTGGTATAATCCAGAAAACAACGAAAAAAAAAGAAGCAAAGATTAAAAAAAAAAAAAAAGAACTTGGTGTGTATGAAGGAATGATAAACAGTGAATGGCAACCCACTGTGCGTGTGACAACGACTTCCACACCTTCAATGAACACGTTTGCTCTAAATTAAAATAAAGTAAAAGAAAAAAAGAAAATCAAAGAAATAAAAAAAAAAATCTAGTTAACGAATAAGTTTATTATTACGTAAAAAATAATGAAAAAGATTAAAAAAAGTTTTGTCGTTAATCAAGAAGTTTGATCATAAATTAAACAAAATGAAGAAAAGTTCAAGTTAATATATATGTTTCCTTGTCAATAAAATATAGTCAAGTAAGATAAATACAAAAAGAAAAATGTTTTGTTGTGTCAACCAATAAGATAATGAGCAGCCTGGAGGTGTCGCCGCATGAGTACAAGGAGTCCACCAAGGACTCCCTCACAGGCCTCACCTGGGACACCTGGCGTGACGATGAGCAGGACAGTGATTTGGACTGGGTGGATGAAGGCTCAGAGGAAGGTGAAGAGGGGATAAGGAAGGAGGAGGAGATGGAACGAAAGGCTGCGGAGGAAGGAGAAGCCAAGATAGAACCGCTGACTGTACAGAAAATATTCCGTGAGCTGCATATACAGTATTATCCTGCAGGAAAATACATACCTAAAAATCAGCAGGATGTCCAGGAATCCTATCCAACTTCCCTCCCCTTCGAACAAAAACCCTGGGAGACTCCAGTCCACCATGCGATCCTGGATAAATTTGTAACGTATCTTAGCAACAACAAATCCCAGACTGGCAGGTCGTTGAAGATCGACTTTCGGAAAGAAATACGTCGACTCTGGCACTACAAACCTAAAGGGTTCATCAAGACCATTTGATGCTACGAGAACCTCAGCAAAAATTACAACAAGGAGCAGAGGAAGACGCGGCGAGCATGGAGAGTCACGAAGGCTGACGAAGACCAGGCACACCCTAAGCACCATGAATTCCAAGTGACCTCAGAGTGCGAAGGCGAGACTCAAGCAACACTTACGAAAAAAAAAAAAGAAGAGAGAGAGAGAGAGAGAGAGAGAGAGAGAGAGAGAGAGAGAGAGAGAGAGAGAGAGAGAGAGAGAGAGAGAGAGAGAGAGAGAGAGAGAGAGAGAGAGAGAGAGAATAGCATTTTAATGAAAAGGAAATTCCAGATAAGTGAAGACATTACTCCTGAATTTCTAACTACAGAGTCAAAGAAAATTAAACTTGATGACGATGAAGACGAAACAAGGGAAGTGGATACTGGAAAAAAAAAAAAAAAAAAAGGAAAATCGAGGAGATTGAAGAAGTTACGAATATCAATATAAAAAAAAAATGAAGGATGGCGGATATGACAAAACTGTGAATACCGAGTGTAGTTCAGCAGAGGAACGAAAGAAGTCAGTGAAAAGGCGATTTGAGGAAGAGTGGGATGTAATGGAACACACAAAAGACAAACTAAAGGAAGTTCAAAGTAAGAAAAAGAAGGTTTGAGCAAAAGAGAAACTCGCGAATTGGGAAGTGGAAATCTTTGAAAGCAGTGACGATACAGAAGGTTGAAAAGAATAAACATGTGTAAACTATAAAGACAAAAATAGATTAAAAAATAAAATAAAATAAAATAAAGATAAAAATCCTGTAAAAATATTAATTATCAACAAATAACAAAAACAAATAAGGTTAATAAAAGAGGAAAAAATGACAAGAAACAAAGAATAGGAGAAAATATATGACATGATGGGAAATAAGGAAATACTGGGAAAAAAATAAATAAAAAAACAATAAAAATAACGCTTCATTAAATGGAAACAAATTAAGTATTGAAAAAAAATAGGCATTGAAATCTAGTCAGGAATTTCTTTTAACAAAATCAAAAATTAAAAAAAGACTTGATAGAGGACAGACAAAAAAAAAAAAAGAGAAAAAAACTGAGAGAAAATCATGGTTGCACAAAGCTAGAATTTTAAAATGCCTGTCGATCTCCTATACCACAAAAAAAAAAAAAGTGTGGGGCAGAAAATTCATGAGAAAAAGAAAAAAAACATACTGAAAATAATGACGATAATCAGGAAAATAAAAAAAAATAAAAAAAAGTGAGTTCGGCCTAATTTCAATAACATTCAAGGAAATATACAGAAAAAAAGGATAAACAATCAAAACATTAAAAAAAAGTAATATAATTAAAAACATGTCAAAACACTACAAAACACAGAAACAGGAGTCAAAATGCCTCAAAAAGGACACACAAACATAAAGTCAAAACATTAAAAAAACAAAAGGCGTGAAAACAATGAAAAGAGAAGCAAAGCAACAAAAAACGAGTCAAAACACTGAAAAAAAGGTGTAAACTAATAAAAAAAATATACTAAAAAGAAGTAAAAAACGGGTTAAAACACTAAGAAGAGGATTTAAATTTTCTTAAACAGGGAAACTAAACACTGAAAATCCAATCCAAACACTGAAAAGGAAGACAAAAAAAAAGTAAAAACACACAAAAAAACAGTCATAACACTATAGAAGGGAGGCAAAACACTAACAAAATAAAAAAAATAAAGTAAAACATAAAAAAAAGAAGAAAAAAAAGAAACAAGGGGATTCCAAACATTAATAAAAAAAAGTAAAAAAATACTCAATAAAAAAAATAACTAAAACAAATAAAAAAATAAATAAATAACGAATCAAAACACTAGACAAAGAAAATTATTGACTCAAAACACTGACTAAAAGAAAAAGGAGAAAAATAAAAAGGTGTCTCAACCTAAAAAAAGAAAAGAAAAAGTTCCCTCAAAACACTACAGGAAGAAAAAAAAGTCAGACACAAGAACAAGAAAAAAAAAATCAAAACACGCAAAGAAGAAAAGAGAAGACAAAACATTAAGAGGAAATAAAATGAAAACACTAAAAGAAATAAAAAAAATATTCAAACCACTAAAAGAAGAAAAAATTACTCAGAACTTTACAAGAAGAATAGATAAAAACAAAACAACAACAAAAAAAATGAAAACACTAAAAGAGAAAAATATCCAAAACAATAAAATAAGAAAAAATGGACTCAAAACATTAAAAAGGAGAATATAACAAGTCAAACAATAAAATAAATAAAATGAATGAAAATACCAAAAGAAAACAATGGAGTCAAAACACCAAAAGAAGAAAAGAAGAAATAAAAACAGTAAAAGAAGAAACAAAGGAAATCAAAACAGGAAAACAAGTAAAAAAAACAATAAAAGGAAAAAAAAAAAAAAAGGTCAAAACAATTAAAAAAAGAAGTTAATGAAACAGAATACATCTTAAAAATGCATAAAAAAAAGTAAGAAAAAAAATTATCTATGGTAATTTGTGTATCTTGGTGCTGAGAGAGAGAAAGAGAGAGAGAGAGAGAGAGAGAGAGAGAGAGAGAGAGAGAGAGAGAGAGAGAGAGAGAGAGAGAGAGAGCACCGCACACTGAGTACATTCAAACATAAGTATTTTTTTTTTTTTTTTTTTTATGTAGGAAGGATACTGGCCAAGGGCAACAAAAATCTAATAAAAAAAAAATGCCCACTGAAATGCCAGTCCCTTAAAAGGGTCAAAGCAGTGGTCAAAAATTGGTGGATAAGTGTCTTGAAACCTCCCTCTTGAAGGAATTCAAGTCATAGGAAGGTGGAAATACAGAAGCAGGCAAGGAGTTCCAGAGTTTACCAGAGAAAGGGATGAATGATTGCGTTAGAGAGGTGGACAGAATAGGAGTGAGAGAAAGAAGAAAGTCTTGTGCAGCGAGGCCGCGGAAGGAGGGGAGGCATGCAGTTAGCAAGATCAGAAGAGCAGTTAGCATGAAAATAGCGGTAGAAGACAGCTAGAGATGCAACATTGCGGCGGTGAGAGAGAGGCTGAAGACAGTCAGTTAGAGGAGAGGAGTTGATAAGACGAAAAGCTTTTGATTCCACCCTGTCTAGAACAGCAGTATGAGTGGAACCCCCCCAGACATGTGAAGCATACTCCATACATGGACGGATAAGGCCCTTGTACAGAGTTAGCAGCTGTGGGGGTGAGAAAAACTGGCGGAGACGTCTCAGAACACCTAACTTCATAGAAGCTGTTTTAGCTAGAGATGAGATGTGAAGTTTCCAGTTCAGATTATAAGTAAAGGACAGACCGAGGATGTTCAGTGTAGAAGAGGGGGACAGTTGAGTGTCATTGAAGAAGAGGGGATAGTTGTCTGGAAGATTGTGTCGAGTTGATAGATGGAGGAATTGAGTTTTTGAGGCATTGAACAATACCAAGTTTGCTCTGCCCCAATCAGAAATTTTAGAAAGATCACAAGTCAGGCGTTCTGTGGCTTCCCTGCGTGATATGTTTACCTCCTGAAGGGTTGGACGTCTATGAAAAGACGTGGAAAAGTGCAGGGTGGTATCATCAGCATAGGAGTGGATAGGACAAGAAGTTTGGTTTAGAAGATCATTAATGAATAATAAGAAGAGAGTGGGTGACAGGACAGAACCCTGAGGAACACCACTGTTAATAGATTTAGGAGAAGAACAGTGACCGTCTACCACAGCAGCAATAGAACGGTCAGAAAGAAAACTTGAGATGAAGTTACAGAGATACGACAACATCCACACGTGGAAACACGTGTGCCTTGGAGCTCCTCACTTTCCACATTTTTTCTGCTTGCTACACCCGCTTATTATCCAAGAACCATTAAGGGCTGCTCCGGGTATGTCTCCGCCATAAGATCCATACAAGAACCAGTACATAGAAGGATGTGAAGGAAGAATAAGCCAGCAAAACAAGTCCCCTGCCTCCGCCGCTGGACTGTTCCAACAATATTTGTCAAACGTAAACAAACCCCGGCTCGTCGCAGATTCGCCCCTGTACCTGTTTACTCCATTATACCTGCACGTAGTCTACTACTTGGATTCTCGCAAGCTAAATGGTGCAAACAAGGAGTGCGGCAGGGTCTGACGTAGCAGCTGTAGTATCTACTCCAGTTGGACAGAAGCAGGGGACAGCCATAGCCGAGATGGTCAAGACACCAACTCAAGCCATGGGACAAGCACCCACAACAAACATCCTCGACTTCATCTCCAGTGACATTGCTCGTCTGTCCGAAGAAGGTAAAGTGATAGTGAACACAATAGTGAAAGCTCTGTCTATTCTTTCCAAGGAAAAAGATGAAAAAATTGAAAAGTTGCAGGACAAAGTGACCTCACTTGAGGATACAGTCAGTAAACTTGAAAATCAACTAGATGATGTAGAACAATATGAAAGAAGAGATACTATAATAATTAGTGGTCCTGCATTGCCCAGAGAACAAAACCATGAAAACTCAACTGACCTTGTAGTGAATTCAGTTAAAGATAATCTGCACATCAATTTAAGTCATGCTGACATCAATGTTGCTCACAGGTTAGGTTCAAAAAGTCAAAACAAAGAGAGACCAATTATTGTAAAGCTGCTAAATAGATCAAAGAAGGCAGAAATAATGGATGCCTGTGTAAAAGTTAAACCTAGCCTCTATATTAATGAAAGTCTCACTCCAAAACGACGCAATATCTTCAATACAGTTTGGGGTATCAGGAAAAAAAACAAGGAGCTTTTCCAACAGTGCTACACAAGGGATGGAAAGATCTTTGTTAAATTAAAAACATCTAGTCAAAAACACATGATAACCACTGAACAGTCTTTGAACATTTTCCTAGATAAATATCCTGTTCTGACCCAGTCTTAAATGTGCTCTCAACTCAACATGATGCAATATTTCCTGCCAAACATTCTAGATATCTTTATGTCTATTTAATTTATATATATAATGTATTCATTATCCTTTCCTGTGTATATATTTTATATGTCATATCCTATGCATGTCTCCAACTTATTATTATTCATCTTAATTTTTTCTAGATTTCATCATATGAAACTTTCTTTTATCATCTACTACTTTGCCTATTTATCTATTACTTTGCCAATATCTTGGGTATGAAGCTTTATTCTATCATCTTTACTTTGCCAATATCTTGAACATTTATAGTTTTATCAACTTAATCCTTTTGATCACCAAATTCTGCAAACATTTTGCAATCTACCTTCCACCCTTCTTATGACATACCTGGTAAGCCTTCCAATTTCTTTTTATTTAATTTTTATTTTTATTTCTTATTATGTATTTCCTTATTCTTTGATTATTCTTCTCTATCTCTACTTATCATATCCTTCCTTTCCTCTCCCTTAAACTTTTCCAAATCCCTTCCACTCCCTCCTCCCTCTCTGCTACCCATACTTGCCCCCTTTTCTACTAGCCTTTCTTAAATTCCCCTTTCTATATCATGAACTTTACTAGTGAGAATCTCCTCAATACACTTTTCAACGACTTAGAAGACAACAATGAATCTGATAGCATCGGCATAGAAATAATAAATTCCATGTACTTATCTCTTGAGTTAGATGATATCTGTAATTATCATGACCTTACCTCATACATGAATGTTATACCAAGAAGTAGCGCTGACTATATCAATATTCTCCATATAAATGCCCGCTCACTAAACAAAAATTATGACCAAGTAATCTCTTTTATCAAATCTCTTCCCAAACTCCCTGATATCTTATGTATAAGTGAAACCTGGCTCAATGCAAATAATGTTCACCTTCACGAAATTGATGGCTATAAGTCATATCATGTTCACAGGCCTTTATACTCTCCAGGTGGGGGTGTTGCAATTTATGTAAATATTGACCTACAAAGTGAAATTATTAAGGATTTTTGCATGTGTGATGAAAATGCTGAACTATGTAGTGTGAAAATTATTCTACCTACTACCTCCTACTCTGTTTCTTGTATTTACAGACCAAATAGTAAACATGCTAAAGTAAATGAATTTAATGCATATATTGATAATCTTCTTTCAAATAACTTTTTCACAAACAACAGGAATATACTAATAGGTGACTTCAATATAAACCTTCTTGAACATGTGTCACACCCTCCTACTAACTCTTTCATTACAACTATGCAATCAAACAATTACTTCCCACATATATCTCGACCAACAAGATTTTCAGACATAAATACAACTGCAGCCCCATCTTTATTGGATCACGTCTGGACAAACTTCAATGAACCAGTCTCTTCTGGAATTTTCCACTTTCCTATCAGTGACCACCTTCCAGTGTTTATCAATATTCCAGTCTCTGATAAAGTGTGCAATATTCACCACAAAGTTGATTTTAGGCTACAAAATAGAGTAAATCGGTTGAAATTCACACAGACCCTATCAAATACAGACTGGAATCTCTACCTCACTAGCAGTGACACAAACACAAACTGCAACATATTTCTGGATAAATTATATAAAATATACTATTCCTGCTTCCCCAAAATAACCAAAACTATCACATCCAAAAGACTGAGTAAGCCTTGGTTAACACAGGGGTTAATAAATTCAACAAAACATAAATATCAGCTGTACAAACTATACAAACTAGGGTCAATTACAATGGACCACTACAAACATTACAGAAATTATCTAAATAACTTAATAAAACGCAAAAAATCTGAATATTACCTACAAAGGTTTGCAAATTTTAGACTTAACACAAAAAAAGTTTGGGAACTAATTACCGAAATAGAAAACATTAATAATAATAACAAGACGGTCTCCCACACACTACACTATAATGACACAGTCCTGCACACTCCACATGAAATTTCAAATGCATTCAACACCTATTTTTCACAAATTGCACCTCAACTTAGCTCCCAGCTTCCTAGAGCTCAAAGCTCACACATTTCTTATCTCAGAGGTAATTTCCTAAATTCCATGAATATTCCCATAGTGACAGGAAATGACATAGTAAAAGCTATTTCTGCCTTAAAAAATAAAAAATGCCCTACGGATGAAATACCTGTGAAAATAATCAAAGAGAACAAAAATCTTCTAGCAGAGCCACTCTCAAAATTATTCAATGATTCAATAAAAGATGGAGTTTTCCCTAATAGATTCAAGCTGGCAAAAATTATCCCTATCCATAAATCGGGAAGTAAAACTAATATCTCAAACTACCGACCAATCTCTATTTTACCAGTGTTCTCTAAAATATTTGAAATCATTATGAAGAACTTCCTCATGAACTACCTCAATTCACAAAAACTCTTAAATAATAGGCAATTTGGTTTCCGCCCCGGACTAAATACTTTTGACGCTATAAATGTGTTTACCTCTGACCTACACGATGCCTTGAATAAACATAAGTCTATAATATCCATTTTCATTGATTTCAGCAAAGCTTTTGACACAGTTGACCCAAACATTCTAATAGACAAATTACGTCACTATGGTATTCGCGGTTGTGTGGAAAATTGGTTCAAATCATATTTAACTGGCCGATCTCATTTTACATCCTACAGTAACTCTAAATCAACCATCAAACCTATACATCTTGGTGTGCCACAAGGTAGCATCTTAGGCCCTATTCTTTTCCTGATATATATCAACGATATCAGCAATGCCTCCAC
Organism: Scylla paramamosain; assembly: GCF_035594125.1. Lineage (NCBI taxonomy): Eukaryota > Metazoa > Arthropoda > Malacostraca > Decapoda > Portunidae > Scylla > Scylla paramamosain. Next base: position 361,831 of record NW_026973703.1, read on the forward strand.
TGCTTTCAACACTATACAGTTTGCTGATGACTCCACCTTGTACATGATTGGTGATAATCCCACTGACCTAATCTACAGAGCCAACCTAGAATTATCTGCCTTTTCTGAATGGTGTCTTGCAAATCGCCTAACAATTAACACAGCTAAAACTTTCTACATGTTATTTACAAATACCACCACCAAATACCAACCCTTACCTAGACTTACCATATTAGATAAAGATATCACGCAAGTTTCTAAGACAAAATTTCTTGGAGTCACATTTGACAATAATCTTACCTTTAAATATCACATATCAAACCTTTGCCTAAAATTATCTAGATCAATAGCTCTATTGCTGAAAATAAAAAACTTTGTTCCAGTGGAAATTATGAAAATCATGTATTATGCCCATATATACCCACACTTAACCTACTGTAATCCAATTTGGTCCACTACCTACCCATGTCATCTACAAAATCTAAACATCCTCCACAAGAAAATTATTAGAATCATGACTAATAGTGACTTCCTCCAACACACACCTCCACTCTTTAAATCTATGAAAATCCTTCAACTCTCTGACTTATCAAACTTCTCTATTGCATCATACATGTTCAAATTGATAAATTCCAACAACAACAATACCCTGACCCTAACTCATAACCACTCCACACGCTACAGGCATTCTCTACAGATTCCCCATCATACCTTAACTCTCTACCAACACTCTCTAATGTATAAAGGTCCCAAAATATGGAATAGCACCCTGTCACATATAAAAAATTCATTAAGCGTAAATATCTTTAAGAGAAAACTAAAAGAATATTTATTGTCTCAATACTGACACATCTTGTACTTCAATCAATTTTTATCAATATCTATTATTTTGTTTCTTGGTATTGTAACCAAATAGTTCATATCCTCTGTAACTAAAATAGTTTATATCCTCTAGTATATATACATATTTATTTCTGTTTGTTTAATTATTCTCAAAACAAATATTTGCTTGTTTATAATCAGATTCCACTTCAATTTTCTCTATTTCTCATGTATAATTATGATTTTTCTCCTTTCCTTCCTGTTCTTGCAAAGCCATTTATCCCTAAATCTTTTGTTATTGCTATTTATTTATTTATATATATATTTTTTTTTTACATTTTCTTCAATTAGATTTTTAGTTTAGTGTTGTTTTACATTTCAGTATTAAGTAGATATTAAGTGTGCCCAAAAAGCTTGTGCTTCATAACGGGCTGTTTGTCTTTCAATTAATTGTACCTTAAGCTTATATATGTACTACAGACAAACATAATAAAGTGTTTAAAGTGTTTAAAGTGTTTAAAGTGTTTAAATTAAAGTAATAGGACGGTAGTTTGAGGGATTAGAGCGGTCACCCTTTTTAGGAACAGGTTGAATGTAGGCAAACTTCCAGCAAGAAGGAAAGGTAGACATTGACAGAGAGTTGAAAGAGTTTGACTAGGCAAGGTGCAAGCACAGAGGTGCAGTTTTGGAGAACAATAGGAGGGACCCCATCAGGTCCATAAGCCTTCCGAGGGTTTAGGCCAGCGAGGGCATGGAAAACATCATTACGAAGAATATTGATAGGTAGCATGAAGTAGTTAGAGGGTGGAGGAGAGGGAGGAACAAGCCCAGAATCGTCCAAGGTAGAGTTTTTAGCAAAGGTTTGAGCAAAGAATTCAGCTTTAGAAATAGATGTGATAGCAGTGGTGCCATCTGGTTGAAGTAGAGGAGGGAAAGAACAAGAAGAAGCAAAGTTACTGGAGATATTTTTGGCTAGATGCCAGAAGTCACAAGGGGAGTTAGATCTTGAAGGATTTTGACTTTGTTAATGAAGGAGTTTTTGGCTAGTTGGAGAACAGACTTGGCATGGTTCCGGGCAGAAATATAAGGTGCATGAGATTCTGGTGAAGGAAGGCTTAAGTACCTTTTGTGGGCCACCTCTCTATCATGTATAGCACGAGAACAAGCTGTGTTAAACCAAGGTTTGGAAGGATTAGGTCGAGAAAAAGAGTGAGAAATGTACACCTCCATGCCAGACACTATCACCTCTGTTATGCGCTCGGCACACAAAGATGGGTCTCTGACAAGGAAGCAGTAGTCATTCCAAGGAAAATCAGCAAAATACCTCCTCAGGTACCCCCAACTAGCAGAAGGAAAATGCCAGAGGCACCTTCATTTAGGGGGATCCTGAGGAGGGATTGGAGCGATAGGACAAGATATAGATATGAGATTGTGATTGGAGGAGCCCAACAGAGAAGAGAGGGTGACAGCATATGCAGAAGGACTAGAGGTCTGGAAAAGGTCAAGAATGTTGGGCATATCTCCAAGATGGTCAGAAGTACGAGTAGGGTGTTGCACCAATTGCTCTAGGTCATGGAGGATAGCAAAGTTGTAGGCTAGTTCACCAGGATGGTCAGTGAAGGGAGAGGAAAGCCAAAGCTGGTGGTGAACATTGAAGTCTCCAAGAATGGAGATCTCTGCAAAAGGGAAGAGGGTCAGAATGTGCTCCACTTTGGAAGTTAAGTAGTCAAAGAATTTCTTATAGTCAGAGGAGTTAGGAGAGAGGTATACAGCACAGATAAATTTAGTATGAGAATGACTCTGTAGTCGTAGCCAGATGGTGGAAAACTCGGAATATTCAAGAGCGTGGGCACGAGAGCAGGTTAAGTCATTGCGCACATAAACGCAACATCCAGCTTTGGATCGAAAATGAGGATAGAGAAAGTAGGAGGGAACAGAAAAGGGGCTACTGTCAGTTGCCTCAGACACCTGAGTTTCAGTGAGGAAAAGAAGATGAGGTTTAGAAGAGGAGAGGTGGTGTTCTACAGATTGAAAATTAGATCTTAGACCGCGAATGTTGCAGAAGTTAATGAAGAAAAAGTTGAGGGAGGTGTCAAGACACTTAGGGTCGTCGACGGAAAGGCAGTCCGACCTGGGGACATTTATGGTCCCCTCCCCAGATGGGGACTCCGAGGCTGGTGTAGGAGTCGCCATGATTTTAAAATTTTTTGAGTGAAGGGTGTGTGTGTTATTAGGTGCTTGTAGTTTTGTGTGGAGGAAGAGAGTTGTCTTTAGAGGGCAGGCTGTGACTACCCCCTTGTGTTGTGAGACACAAAGGGAAACGTTCAGTGAGGTCACAGCTGGGTTTAATGATAAGTTCACAGCACCCC
>NW_026973703.1:370000-402500 GCF_035594125.1 Scylla paramamosain
CCTTCTGCTTATGCTGTCATTCTTCCTTCTCCGTTGGGCTCCTCCGATCACAATCTCACATCTATATCTTGTCCTATCGCTCCAATCCCTCCTCAGGATCCCCCTAAGCGAAGATGCCTCTGGCGTTTTGCATCTGCTAGATGGGGGGACCTGAGGATGTATTTTGCTGATTTTCCTTGGAATGACTACTGCTTCCATGTCAGAGACCCGTCTTTGTGTGCTGAGCGCATAACAGAGGTGATAGTGTCTGGCATGGAGGCGTACATTCCTCACTCTTTTTCTCGTCCTAAACCTTCTAAACCTTGGTTTAACACAGCTTGTTCTCGTGCTATACATGATAGAGAGGTGGCTCACAAAAGGTACTTAAGCCTTCCATCACCAGAATCTCATGCACTTTATATTTCTGGCCGGAACCATGCCAAGTCTGTTCTCCAACTAGCCAAAAACTCCTTCATTAACAGAAAGTGTCAAAACCTTTCAAGATCTAACTCCCCTCGTGACTTCTGCCATCTAGCCAAAAAATATCTCCAAAAACTTTGCTTCTTCTTTCCCTCCTCTGTTTCAACCAGATGGCACCACTGCTATCACATCTATTTCTAAAGCTGAACTCTTTGCTCAAACCTTTGCTAAAAACTCTACCTTGGATGATTCTGGGCTTGTTCCTCCCTCTCCTTCTCTCTGACTACTTCATGCCACCTATTAAAATTTTTCGCAATGCTGTTTTCCATGCACTTGCTGGCCTAAACCCTCAGAAGACTTATGGACCTGATGGGGCCCCTCCTATTGTTCCCCGAAACTGTGCCTCCGTGCTTGCACCTTGCCTAGTCAAACTCTTTCAGCCCTGTCTGTCAACATCTACCTTTCTTTCTTGCTGGAAGTTTACCTACATTCAACCTGTTCCTAAAAAGGGTGACCGTTCTAATATATATATATATATATATATATATATATATATATATATATATATATATATATATATATATATATATATATATATATATATATATATATATATATATATATATATATATGTGTGTGTGTGTGTGTGTGTGTGTGTGTGTGTGTGTGTGTGTGTGTGTGTGTGTGTGTGTGTGTGTGTGTGTGTGTGTGTCAGAGGAGAATGAAAGAAGAGACCCATTATGAAGGAAAGGAAGGAAGAATGGAGGAAGAAAGGAGGAGGAGGAGGAGGAGGAGGAGGAGGAGGAGGGGGAGGAGGAGGAGGAGGAGGAGGAGGAGGAGGAGGAGGAGGAGGGGGAGGAGGAGGAGGAGGAGGAGGAGGAGGAGAAGGAGAGGAACGAAAAATGTGGCGTAGATGAAGAAATGGTGAGAGACAGGAGAATACCCGAGTTTCTTCTGTGTTATCTCCCTTTCCTCTCCCCTCCCCCAAATCACTCCTCTGACTTACAATATCTCTGATCAACGGTATTACGTCCAGACTCTCTCTCTCTCTCTCTCTCTCTCTCTCTCTCTCTCTCTCTCTCTCTCTCTCTCTGGTACGTCTATAAATCGTTTTACTTCTCACCTTTTTCACTACTATTTTTCTTCCTTCTTTTTCCGCCTCCTCCTCCACTTCCTCCTCCTCCACCTCCTCCTCCTCTTCCTCCGCTTTTCCATCATCCTCATTTCATCCCCCTTCATAATTTCCCTCCTGTCATAACACCTCATCATTTCTAATTAACGCACCCTTTCACACCTGAGACAAACTACCAGCCCTCAATTAAGCAATCATCCACACACACACACACACACACACACACACACACACACACACACACACACACACACTCATTTACTCTTTATTTTCCTCCCTCTTGTTTTTCATGGGGAAACTAAGCAGTCACAAAAAATCTTCCTAACAACACTTAAATGATGCAAACTGAAGGGGAAGGAGAGAGAGAGAGAGAGAGAGAGAGAGAGAGAGAGAGAGAGAGAGAGAGAGAGAGAGAGAGAGAGAGAGAGAGAGAGAGAGAGAGAGAGAGAGAGAGACGTACAATACCTGTGAAGTTGGTAACAATCCACACACACTGTTTCTCTCCACACCCTCTCTGGTTTGGTTGGAGGTGTTTGGTTAGGCGAGGTTGTGTTTGGTTTGGTTTGGTTGGGTAAGGTTAGATTTGATCAGGTTGGGTTAAGGGTGGTTTGGTTGGGTTAGGTGAGGCTAGGATTGATCAGGTTGGGTTAAGGGTGGTTTGGTTGGGTTAGGTGAGGCTAGGATTGATCAGGTTGGGTTAAGGGTGGTTAGGTTGCGTTAGGTGAGGCTAGGATTGGTACGTTAGGTGAGGTTAGGTTTGGTTAGGTTAGGTTGGATTGTGTTTGGACTACTTTAGTTACTAATTTAACTGAATTACATAGAATTACATAGAATTACATGGAAAAACAGGCCACAACACACCTTGCGGTTCTCACGAGGTGACTTGACCTAGGACTACTAAGGTGATAGTAGAAAAAAAGGACAGGAAAGCAGAAGGTTTTCTCCCCACCCTCCACTCCCTCCGGCATAAGCCGTACAGGAAAACAGGTGGGAAAGAAATACCTTACAGGGTTAGAGAAGAAAGAAAACCTGAAGGAAATTTTATAGGAAAGAAAGAAAATAGATGAAATGAGATGCCCCCATTTCCTGAGGGCAAGGAAGTTAATCACTAGCAAACAATCACTGTTATCCGCGGATTGCAGGCAAGATATTTACCAACACGGCCTTTAAAAGTATCTACGGTGTTGCAGTGTATCACGTCTCGAGGAAGCCCATTCCACAGATTTACTACTCGATGGAAAAAAAAAAAAATATTCGTGAGAATTGAAGGATTTGCCAACAATATTGCAACCGTTTCCTCGCGTGTAATTTGAAAAGTCCATGGTGAAACATTTACTGCAGTCCATGTTATCAATGCCTTTGATGATTTTAAACAGCTGTATTAAGTCGCCTCTTAGTCTTCTTTGTGTTAATGGGAAAAGATTTAATTCTTTAAGACGCTCTTCGTATGATTTGTTTGTTAGGCTTGGTATCATTTTTGTTACTCTGCGCTGAACTCTTTCTAATTGATCAATGTCTTTCTGGTAGTAGGGGCGCCATGCTTCAACGCAATATTCCAAAAGGGGACGGACTAAAGAGTTATACAAAGTGAGGATTGTATCCTTAGATTTATATTCAAAAGATCTGCCAATTAAGCCAATTATCTTATTTGCTTTCTTGACGACCTGTGAACATTGTTGGCTAGGTTTTAAGCCACTCGATATTGTCACTCCTAAATCACTTTCCTTGTCAACACTTAAAGTTGGCTACCATTCAAAATATACTTTGCTTTCTCATTTCTATGCCCTACGTGAAGCACGTTGCACTTTATCTGTATTAAAATTCATCTGCCAGGTTTGCCCACACTCTGTCAATTTGTCAAGATTTTTCTGCATTTCTGTTACTTGTTCATTTTACACACACACACACACACACACACACATATATATATATATATATATATATATATATATATATATATATATATATATATATATATATATATATATATATATATATATATATATATATATATATATATATATATATATATATATATATATATATATTTATTTATTTATTTACAATGAAGCCAAAGTGATGACCAAACCTAGATAGTAATCTCGGCACTCAATATACCGAAGGTTACAGGGACAGCTGATAAGGACGCCCTCCTGCAGCCTGATAATAGCAATCATGCTTTGGATAACAGTGGCGGGCTTTGTGTCAGGCGGCCAGTAGTAGTAGTAGTAGTAGTAGTAGTAGTAGTAGTAGTAGTAGTAGTAGTACTACTATTACTACTACTATTACTACTACTACTACTACTCCAATCATTGAAAAGTATAGCCAAAAATGGTTTTCTAGTCCTGGGAAGTCACTTGCTTGAATTATTAACATTTTTGCGTCACTTTTAAAAGACTTACTGGGGAGAGAACAAAAGGTGTGTTCACTATTAAGACAAGACGTTGAGCTGCAAAGGGGTTGACGCTGACACTCTTTAGTGTAAACGCGAGGCTTAGTACTGGTGGGCTGGCCTGCTCTGACCTATGTTGGGCCGCCTACTCTTGACTGTGCTGGACTGTGCTGGTGTGGACCGGACTGAACTGCTTTGATTTGGGCTGAACATGCATCCATTGGTCTCGCCTTCACGGGGACTAATGGTGTCTGATTTAAGTTACTTTGGTTTGCTGTGGACTGGGTTAGGTTAGTCTGGCCTGGAGGGAGCTCGACTAGTGTGGTACTGTGGTCTAGTCTGGTCTGATCTGGACTACATTACATAAATGGGACAATATTTTGCGTAGGGGAGAGAAATGGTCCCTCATGGAATCGGGAAGGACGCCATCGATCCTCCACGCCACGTGTGCATGATGGGGGTGAATGTTTTTTTTTTTTTTTTAACCCGCCGCCACCGAGGCACCGCGACAGCCATCCATTCCTCAATGCCTCAAATGCGCCGCTGGATTCCACTTAGGTGAGAGTCGGGCAGCATTAGTGCACTGCGCCGGTAACACCCTCCCTGCCCCGCCACTATGATGATGAACGCAGCTTTGCACACTTCCCGTGACTGTCCGCGTTCCTCATAAATACACCAGCGTGACCTAACCAAGTGCCGCGCTTTGAAGGCAACTCACGGGGGTCTTGCCAATGCTTAGAGTTCAATGACTTCCTTTAGCAACGTCAGTAGGAAAAGCTGCGCATCAGTTCGCTCTGTCTTCTGTTTCTCTCTCGATGGCTTGAGACATCGCAGGCAAATTAGCCGTCCAGTTTTTCCCTTCTGCCACCCGCGCCTTTGATCAGCAACATTATTCTGCCATCTCGTCTTGCCAGTTCATCTTCGGGCGGCTTTGCTCACCAAGGGACACGCCGCCCTTGCAGAGCTAATGGGGTGATGGGTAGGGAGGTGTTGGGGTGATGGGTGGTGGATGATAGGCGGACAGGTGATGGGGTGCAGGGTTACAGGGTTACAAGGTGCAGCCGTCGCCGCCGCCTTTCTCACAGACGCCCCACCTTATCTTCTGTGTTCACAATCCTGCTCCTATTCTCTAGAACTTTATTTTCTACTTCGCTTCGTCTTCTTTTTTTGAGACTCTCCCCATTTGCCTGTACCTGCTTGTCTCACCTGTGTGCAAATCATCTACCGTACCTTACTCGATTGATTAACCTTCTTAGTCGTCTCATCCATCTTCATTTATCGGTATTCGTGTCACGTCGTACATCTGCCTGTGTGTTTGCTTATAATTGTGTTCCCTGCTGTATCTGCATCACACTGATTTTATCACGTGGAACTTAAGACACGTTTTTCTAATTACTTCAAAGGCAGCACTTCACCAACATCTGGAGCGTCTCCTGAGGCATCCTGAATGATTTCCGGGTTTCCTCTGAGCCAGACGAGCGGTGGCGGAAAATACGTGGAGTGGCCCAGAGCTTTGCTGACAGAAGAGACGTGTCCGCACCAACACTTACTTGTCAGCGCAAAGAGGTCTTGCTGGAGTAATCATTTCATCACGGAGTGGAATTATGACACGCTGCTTTATGATATATATATATATATATATATATATATATATATATATATATATATATATATATATATATATATATATATATATATATATATATATATATATATATATATATATATATATATATATATATATATATATATATATATATATATATATATATATATATTCCATCTTTAAAGAGCGTGGTGGTAACAAGAGTTAACACAGGAATGTTGCATGAGGGGAGGAGTCTCTCAAAGCTTAACTCAGTGACAGCGAGGGGAGAGGAGAGTGAGCTGCAGCTGGGAGAGTGTAGAGGGGGAGCGAGAGAGCTGTCAGCAATGTCAGAGGTCATGGAGGAAGGATAAAAGAGAGAGGTGTGAGTAAAGAGGTCATTCCCTGTCTTAGGCCTGAAACGCTTCCCTCTCTCACCATAACTGTTTTCAAAGGTCACAGAGGTCCTTAGCGGAATATTCAAGAGTGATTCTTCCGTTAATAATGTAAAAATCTCGTTAATCTATCACGAGAATAATAATAATAAAAAAAAATCCTTTTAACTTCCTCTACAGCCTATTGAACATAATGGAGCTTCGGACATAAATGTTTCAGAATCTGGGTTTTACAATCTTACTAAAGGTTTGAGGTGCCGCGTCCTGTCGTTTTTTCGCAAATAAATTCTTAACAAAGCGGCGGATGAGGATGTTGTTTTGGCAGTGAATGTTTGATACCACGACCTAATTGGCAAAAACATGTTTTGTTCTCATTTCTGAATGAGAAAGGCAATTGTAGGAATAACTTTAGGGTAAACTTGGCTAAATTTTACAGGCGCTGCTAGCGAAACTAGGTGTAGTCATGATAGATACCCCGCCCACTCACCCTCTTGTGACGTCGATGTGATGCTTAACTTGGACCTAAGAGTAATCACCCATCCAACCAGCAGTTCCGCTTTTTTGCCTCACACACACACACACACACACACACACACACACCACAGTATCCTTGGCGCTCAGCCCTGCGGAGCCCCGCGCGTTAAGTCGAAGGTAACAATTTTCCGTCTCTTCTTGTCGATATTTAGCGTAATTTTTTGTTTTCCAGGTGTTTCCAGGTGTTGCCTAGACTCCCAGGAGGAGCAGGAGCTTGTGGAAGGGAGAGGAGGAGTATGATTGTGGTGGGAGAGGGGAAGAGGAAGAGGAGGAGGAGGAGGAGGAGGAGGAGGAGGAGGAGAAGGAGAAGGTACGGAAAAGGCGAGAAAAGATCTTTTCTTTTTTATTAATGGAGTTGGCATTGTTTTGATATTCAATGTATTGTTAGAAAAACGTCACAAGCTGCAATATATTATAAAAGCCGTTCTAGCTGTGCTTTTGTTTGTCGATGAAATAACAGCATCATTCTAATTTCATTTTTCTTATTAGCACGCCAAGGATTGTTTTGTTATTTAATTTCAGACTTAAAAAAAATGTAAGTAACATATAGCAAGTGATAATATCCAATAAAATGTAGTCTAGCAATGCGCATCTTCAAATTTGAAATAAGTTCGTTCCTGGATATGAACATTTATTTTCTTTTACTACGAGAAATTTGGGTTTTCTTTATTTATCTGGAAAGTAAAAAATTTATGTATTCAGAATATGTAATAGAATCTAACCTGGCTGTGTTTTCTTTCTCGATGTTATGATGTTTTTGTGGTGCCGTTCGTAAAAGTTACAGATCTTTTTTTTTTTTTTTTTTGCATTTTTCTTTATCATTACTGAATCCGGAAATCGTTTGATATTCACGGTATTATTTAAAGTAAATAGCAAGTCAGAATATAAAGTGCATTCCAATCTGGGCGTCATGTTTCTTCTTGTGATTTTGAAAATGAATTGCGCTACGTAAATACAAGGATCGAGACGGACATTCTCCCTGCCTCCATCCCTGCCTGTACATCAACATTTAACCAAAGTTTTGGATGTTTCCAGACTTACATGAGAAGAAAAGCCAGAATTAACCACGAAAAAAAAAAAAAAAATGCTTCAAATAAGGCTTAAATAAATTAAAGGATTGCAGCCAGGTTCAAAGCGCTCACAATAAAAACATGATGTACCCAGACCGAGACCAAGATCTTGCTTCTCCCTACCTGTGTCTCTTCGTCAACATTTCCCTCAATTTCCAGGGTTTTCCGGCCATTCCCAGGCAATTTCCAAACTGAAATGCACTATTGTGGTAGGAAGAGAAGAAAAAATGGGAAATGGAGGAAGAGGAGGAAGAAAAAAGGGAGAAGAGGGGAGAAGGGGAGCAGAGTGGTAGTAACAATAAATATTTCTTTTTCAACTTTTTTTTATATTGTCATAATCATACACATTATATTACAAGGTTAAATTATATGCATTACATAAATATGTGTCAATAATTTGCTTGACAATGAGGACTGATACCTTGTGGTATATTTTGCCCTCCTCTGTACAATTTACTCAATTAATAATTTGAGGACTAATTTATTTAACATTTTTTTTTATATTTCATGCTACCTCCAATCATTTTAATTTATAATAAAGCTACCTGTTATTATTTACATATTAATTAAATAGTTTTTGATTCTATACTTGTATGTTGGTAAAGAACAATGATGGTCTACCTTCCCTGCCATTTCATTCCATTCATGAGTTGCTTTAATTCTAAATGTTTTGTGTAGCATCGCTGTTCTGTCTTGTGGTAGACGATGATTAACTCTTTGTCTGGTGGGGTAAGAGTGGATATCCTCGCTGGAGGTAAACATGTCTCTCAATGCTCGCGAAACCAACTCTTTGACATATTTGTTCATTAATTTTGCAACACAATATTTATAAACTTGAGAAAATGGCAATATTTTAAACTTTTAAAGAATGAGGCAGAATGATCCCTGGATCTTGAAGATGTGATAACCCGCACTGATCTTTTTTGTAATTTTAAAACCTGGTGAATATAACAATCATTAGCTGTAGTAGTACGAGGAGGAGGAGGAAGTAAACAAGGAATGAAGGGGGAAGAAGGTGAGAGAGTGGTAGTGGTTGTAGTAGTTTGATTGATTGATTGATTGATTGATTGATTGACTGATTGATTGATTGATTGATTGATTGATTGTTTATTGCCCAGAACAGCATTTTTTTTTTTTTTTACAGAGGAGTAGCATTACATGATTAATCGGACACCAGCCCGCTGAGCCGAGGCTCCCTAGCGGACAGAGGAGTGATATACATATAAATTCGACTTATATAGAGAGCAGGGCAACAATATAAATCATATAAAACAGTAGAAAATAAATAATCTCAGTAAAAAATAATAAATAATTTCAATGAATAATAATAAAAAAAATAATAAAATAAAACAGTAGAAAATAAATAATCTCAGATCTCAGTTTTCAGTTGGAATCATATTTACCTTTGAAGGCAATGAATGGTTCTTACTATTTTCCTTTGTGCTACATAGACATCATTCACAACCGTAGGCCAAGTACAGCCCCGGATCGATAAACAGTAAATAAGACACAGATAACATAATGAATAATATAAGCTGCGTAAGGCTTCACTTGTAACATTGTACCTAATTCTCAATAAAATTCCACAAGTTTTTGATAAGTTTGAACACACCGACTGTATATGCTTTTTCCAATTTAAATTTTCATCCATAATAACTCCTAAGAATTTTGTAGAAGAAACACGATTTAGCTCACAACCTCCGTAAGAAACTGTTCCGAAATTACTGACAACAGAGCGGCTTTGAAACAATATGAAGTTAGTTTTATTAATGTTCACTGTTGATTTGTTTGCGGTTATCCATTTGAATATGTTATGCAATTCTTGATTTAACGTTACATGTAAGTTACACAAATCATTATCGGCTAGGAGAAGACTTGTATCATCGGCACATAGAGTAGTGGTGGTAATAGTAGTAGTAGTAGTAGTAGTAGTAGTAGTAGTAGTAGTAGTAGTAGTAGTAGTAGTAGTAGTAGTAGTAGTAGTAGGAGGAGGAGGAGGAGGAGGAGGAGGAAATGAGGAATGGAATAGGAGGAAGAAGGAAGGAAGAATGGAGCGGTAGGAGAGAGCGGTGGGAGTGCAGTGTTAGTCAGTTTCAGTGCTTTTTCTTAATATTTGCTGCCAAATTTAGCGCTCTACATAATGTAAGTAAAGTACCGTTTTTAGGCAGAATAGACTTTTTTTTTTTCAAAGCACCTCCAACATATATAAAGTAAAATGTCATTTTTTTGTTTGTTTGTTTGTTTGTCCCGCTTTTTCGTGACCGTCCCACACACTTCAAATGGAACAAGATCTGCATGCGTGTTATAAATATCAGATAATTTTGTTTCCAGTGCACAGCTTGAGGAAATGAAATGTTTAAATGTTACGTTTGTTCACCAGATGATTGCATGAATGGTGAATAAGTGTGTGTGTGTGTGTGTGTGTGTGTGTGTGTGTGTGTGTGTGTCTGACTCACTACTCTAAGACAGATCACCACCCCCTCCATTTCCCTCCCCATCCTGCTCCTCCCTGCCCCCTCCCCTCACCGTGCCTGGGTCACCGCGCAGCACCTTACCTCTCCTTCCTCTGCCTTGTCAGTGTGTGTGTGTGTGTGTGTGTGTGTGTGTGTGTGATGGGATATTGTAACGTAACGGTACTAACATTCTCTCTCTCTCTCTCTCTCTCTCTCTCTCTCTCTCTCTCTCTCTCTCTCTCTCTCTCTCTCTCTCTCTCTCTCTCTCTCTCTCATTTGCCTCGTCCTCCTCCTTCTCCTTCTCGTCCTTCTCTTCCTCTTCCTCCTGTCTTTCTTCTAACAAGTGTGACAAGAGTAAAAGTGTCAGCAGGTTTGTAGCGAGCAGGGAGGCAAGAAATGTGTGTAGTTGTCTTTAATTTTTCGAAAAGTGTTTTGTTCATGTTATAAGAGTCTCACGCGGGTTTTATCCCACGTTTTTAGTTTCAACTTGTTTCACTATTTTTTTTTTATTTATTTTACTGATTTTTATTGCTTTATTTCATTTTTTTTTTTTTTTTTGGCTGAAAGCTTTAAATTTTTTTTGGACTGTGGTTTTATTTTGTGTATTTGTATTTTGCTTCAGTTTTAATCTCAGTTGAGTTGTTTATATATTGCTTAATTGTATGATTCTGTATGACAAACTGCGATCAATAAATTATCTGTCTATCTATCTATCTATCTGTGTGTGTGTGTGTGTGTGTGTGTGTGTGTGTGTGTGTGTGTGTGTGTGTGTGTGTGTGTGTGTGTGTGTGTGTGTGTGTGTGTGTGTGTGTGTGTGTGTTTGTAAGGCAGGGCATCAAATCTAACAGAGATTTTCAGTTTTGTCGTCTGAGTGGAGTCCAAGTACAAGCACTCCTATACTGCTAATTCTGTACTGCCACTCCTGCCACCACAGCGCCAGTATTTCAGAGCAGGCACCACCGCCACCACCGCCACCGCCACGTGTTCACACCAACACGATGAAATCTTAAGTATTGAACTATAAAAAAAAAAGATCAAACATCAACAAGAGTAGCTCGTGCCTCATTATCGTGCCTGACAAATTTGTACGACCGCTCGCACCAGAACCTCATTTTGGGATATTTGTTAAGGAGAGAGAGAGAGAGAGAGAGAGAGAGAGAGAGAGAGAGAGAGAGAGAGAGAGAGAGAGAGAGAGAGAGAGAGAGTGGTGATAAGCCAGCAAATCAACAAGATAGTAGAACACAAACAGATAAGAGATTAGGGAAATTCAATAAAAAAAAAAAAACTATTCAAACAAAACCAGGAAGTAAGAAAGAAAAAAAAAGACAAGCAAGTGGGTCATAAAGATAGATACCGATACCTATGATAGATGAAAAATAAAGAACTGAGAGATGGCAAGTAAAATGAATAAAATGATGAGTGACAGCGGTGCAAATAGTTATACACACCATTCTATTTTATTTCGTTGAAACACAGACAAAAATTTATTTCCTGCAAAAGAAATTAAAGAAAAGTGAGAAAATCAGGAAAAGTGACGTCCTTCCGTTTTCTGTCATGTCTTCTGGAGAAACTAGACTTATTATTTTTTTTTTTCATTTAGTCTATTTTATTCCCATTTCTTGTTTTTCGCCTACACACACACAGACAGACACTCTCTCTCTCTCTCTCTCTCTCTCTCTCTCTCTCTCTCTCTCTCTCTCTCTCTCTCTCTCTCTCTCTATTCGTGGCGGTAAGAGGATAGGCTGTTAGTACAATAGGCTCTGGTTGAAATAGTTCCAATTATGCTCCCTAATTGCACTTGACTAACTTTTTTCAATATGGCAACACGTGATTGTCCAGAACACTCCCTCCACCTCCCTCTCTTGCCTCCCCGAGTGACGGCAGGTGGGGGCGCGGGCGGCAGGGACGTGATGAGAGAGGTAGTGGCAGTGATGGGCTGCCTGGTGATGTACGGAATAATGCGTGGTGTTGACAAAGAATGGGATGAGGGGTGAGTGAGGGTGGTGAACGCTCTTATAACTCGAGGATTAAACAAACACACCATCAAACAAACAAGAAATGCAACCAAGCCTCGGGTCTCCTTTATCAGCGAACAGTTGCTGTAATTCACGAGGCAACACAACAAGGAAGCATTTCACAAGCACTCAGGAGTAACGAATCACATGCAGCCTCTTACCTGATAACCTGCCCACTTACTAATTTTCTACTGGTATTCTTTCTTTTTCTTTGTTACTATCCTTCCTTCACTTTTATGTTCCCTCTCACGCCGCCTCCTGCTGCCTGATCAGCCTCGTGTGGGTGCCGCTCATACCCCTTCCTGTCTGTCCTCGCCGCCTTTACTCTGCTCTCCTCCATTATAATATTGTTTTCCTCTTCCTCTCCCACAGCTTCCTCTCTGGCCATGTTCTTTTACCTTCCTTATTTACTTCATCCCTGTCATCTCATATTCCTTCTTTTCCTGTCTTCTTTCTTCCTTCGCGGCTCAGTTTTACGCTACACACATTTCTTGCCTCCCTGCTCGCTACAAACCTGCTGACACTTTTACTCTTGTCACACCACGGCGGCCTTTCCTTCCTGCTTTCCTGCGTGACTCTTTGTGTTCTCTGTTATTTCTACTTTTCCCACTCCCGTCTCTCCTTTCCTCCTTTCCTTCCCTCGCCGCGGCCTTCACCGACGTCCCCACTCAGCCCGCCTCTCACACTTGTGCATGTCGCCTTCGCTCATGACCGCCACTCCCTCACTCACTCACTGTCTTCCTCACCTCACGCTAGTCCCTCTCTTCCTTCTCCTCCTCCTCATCTTCTTCTTCCTTCCCTACTACTCACACCCGCCTGCTGCACACACCTGGCATCACGGAGACTAAGAGCACGTGTGGCTGCAGCGACACGTGCTAAATTAATTAGTCCTCAAATTATAAATTGAGTAAATTGTACAGAGGAGAGCAAAATATACCACAAGGTATCAGTCCTCATTGTCAAGCAAATTATTGACACATATTTATGTAATGCATATAATTTAACCTTGTAATATAATGTGTATGATTATGGCAATAAAAAAGAATTGAAAAAAAAAACATTTATTGCCACTACCACTCTCCGACCCTCCTCCCCTCTTCTCCCTTCTTTCTTCCTCCTCTTCCTCCATTTCCCATATTTCGCATTGCTAGACTACATTTTATTGGATATCATCACTTGGTATATGTTACTTACATTTTTTTAAAGTCTGAAATTAAATAACAAAACAATCCTTGGCGTGCTAATAAGAAAAAATGAAATTAGAATGATGCTGTTATTTCATCGACAAACAAAAGCACAGCTAGAACAGCTTTTATAATATATTGCAGCTTGTGACGTTTTTCTAACAATACATTAAATATCAAAACAATGCCAACTCCATTAATAAAAAAGAAAAGATTTTTTCTCGTCTTTTCCGTACCTTCTCCTTCTCCTCCTCCTCCTCCTCCTCCTCCTCCTCCTCCCGCCTCCCACCACCATCATACTCCTCCTCTCCCTTCCACAAGCTCCTGCTCCTCCTGGGAGTCTAGGCAACACCTGGAAACACCTGGAAAACAAAAAATTACGCTAAATATCGACAAGAAGAGACGGAAAATTGTTACCTTCGACTTAACGCGCGGGGCTCCGCAGGGCTGAGCGCCAAGGATACTGTGGTGTGTGTGTGTGTGTGTGTGTGTGTGTGTGAGGCAAAAAAGCGGAACTGCTGGTTGGATGGGTGATTACTCTTAGGTCCAAGTTAAGCATCACATCGACGTCACAAGAGGGTGAGTGGGCGGGGTATCTATCATGACTACACCTAGTTTCGCTAGCAGCGCCTGTAAAATTTAGCCAAGTTTACCCTAAAGTTATTCCTACAATTGCCTTTCTCATTCAGAAATGAGAACAAAACATGTTTTTGCCAATTAGGTCGTGGTATCAAACATTCACTGCCAAAACAACATCCTCATCCGCCGCTTTGTTAAGAATTTATTTGCGAAAAACGACAGGACGCGGCACCTCAAACCTTTAGTAAGATTGTAAAACCCAGATTCTGAAACATTTATGTCCGAAGCTCCATTATGTTCAATAGGCTGTAGAGGAAGTTAAAAGGATTTTTTTTTATTATTATTATTCTCGTGATAGATTAACGAGATTTTTACATTATTAACGGGAGAACCACTCTTGAATATTCCGCTAATGACCTCTGTGACCTTTGAAAACAGTTATGGTGAGAGAGGGAAGTGTTTCAGGCCAAAGACAGGGAATGACCTCTTTACTCACGCCTCTCTTTTTTATCCTTCCTCCATGACCTCTGACATTGCTGACAACTCTCTCGCTCCCCCTCTACACTCTCCCAGTTGCAGCTCACTCTCCTCTCCCCTCGCTGTCACTGAGTTAAGCTTTGAGAGACTCTTCCCCTCATGCAACATTCCTGTGTTAACTCTTGTTACCACCACGCTCTTTAAAGATGGAAAAAAAAAAATATATATATATATATATATATATATATATATATATATATATATATATATATATATATATATATATATATATATATATATATATATATATATATATATATATATATATATCATAAAGCAGCGTGTCATAATTCCACTCCGTGATGAAATGATTACTCCAGCAAGACCTCTTTGCGCTGACAAGTAAGTGTTGGTGCGGACACGTCTCTTCTGTCAGCAAAGCTCTGGGCCACTCCACGTATTTTCCGCCACCGCTCGTCTGGCTCAGAGGAAACCCGGAAATCATTCAGGATGCCTCAGGAGACGCTCCAGATGTTGGTGAAGTGCTGCCTTTGAAGTAATTAGAAAAACGTGCTTAAGTTCCACGTGATAAAATCAGTGTGATGCAGATACAGCAGGGAACACAATTATAAGCAAACACACAGGCAGGTGTACGACGTAACACGAATACCGATAAATAAAGATGGATGAGACGACTAAGAAGGTTAATCAATCGGGCAAGGTACGGTAGATGATTTGCACACAGGTGAGACAAGCAGGTACAGGCAAATGGGGAGAGTCTCAAAAAAAGAAGACGAAGCGAAGTAGAAAATAAAGTTCTAGAGAATAGGAGCAGGATTGTGAACACAGAAGATAAGGTGGGGCGTCTGTGAGAAAGGCGGCGGCGACGGCTGCACCTTGTAACCCTGTAACCCTGCACCCCATCACCTGTCCGCCTATCATCCACCACCCATCACCCCAACACCTCCCTACCCATCACCCCATTAGCTCTGCAAGGGCGGCGTGTCCCTTGGTGAGCAAAGCCGCCCGAAGATGAACTGGCAAGACGAGATGGCAGAATAATGTTGCTGATCAAAGGCGCGGGTGGCAGGAGCGGAAAAACTGGACGGCTAATTTGCCTGCGATGTCTCAAACCATCGAGCGAGAAACAGAAGACAGAGCGAACTGATGCGCAGGTTTTCCTACTGACGTTGCTAAAGGAAGTCATTGAACTCTAAGCATTGGCAAGACCCCCGTGAGTTGCCTTCAAAGCGCGGCACTTGGTTAGGTCACGCTGGTGTATTTATGAGGAACGCGGACAGTCACGGGAAGTGTGCAAAGCTGCCTTCATCATCATAGTGGCGGGGCAGGGAGGGTGTTACCGGCGCAGCGCACTAATGCTGCCCGACTCTCACCTAAGTGGAATCCAGCGGCGCATTTGAGGCATTGAGGAATGGATGGCTGTCGCGGTGCCTCGGTGGCGGCGGGTTAAAAAAACATTCACCCCCATCATGCACACGTGGCGTGGAGGATCGAAGGCGTCCTTCCCGATTCCATGAGGGGCCTTTTCTCTCCCCTACGCAAAATATTGTCCCCATTTATGTAATGTAGTCCAGATCAGACCAGACTAGACCACAGTACCACACTAGTCGAGCTCCCTCCAGGCCAGACTAACCTAACCCAGTCCACAGCAAACCAAAGTAACTTAAATCAGACACCATTAGTCCCCGTGAAGGCGAGACCAATGGATGCATGTTCAGCCCAAATCAAAGCAGTTCAGTCCGGTCCACACCAGCACAGTCCAGCACAGTCAAGAGTAGGCGGCCCAACATAGGTCAGAGCAGGCCAGCCCACCAGTACTAAGCCTCGCGTTTACACTAAAGAGTGTCAGCGTCAACCCCTTTGCAGCTCAACGTCTTGTCTTAATAGTGAACACACCTTTTGTTCTCTCCCCAGTAAGTCTTTTAAAAGTGACGCAAAAATGTTAATAATTCAAGCAAGTGACTTCCCAGGACTAGAAAACCATTTTTGGCTATACTTTTCAATGATTGGAGTAGTAGTAGTAGTAGTAATAGTAGTAGTAATAGTAGTACTACTACTACTACTACTACTACTACTACTACTACTACTACTACTACTACTGGCCGCCTGACACAAAGCCCGCCACTGTTATCCAAAGCATGATTGCTATTATCAGGCTGCAGGAGGGCGTCCTTATCAGCTGTCCCTGTAACCTTCGGTATATTGAGTGCCGAGATTACTATCTAGGTTTGGTCATCACTTTGGCTTCATTGTAAATAAATAAATAAATATATATATATATATATATATATATATATATATATATATATATATATATATATATATATATATATATATATATATATATATATATATATATATATATATATATATGTGTGTGTGTGTGTGTGTGTGTGTGTGTGTAAAATGAACAAGTAACAGAAATGCAGAAAAATCTTGACAAATTGACAGAGTGTGGGCAAACCTGGCAGATGAATTTTAATACAGATAAAGTGCAACGTGCTTCACGTAGGGCATAGAAATGAGAAAGCAAAGTATATTTTGAATGGTAGCCAACTTTAAGTGTTGACAAGGAAAGTGATTTAGGAGTGACAATATCGAGTGGCTTAAAACCTAGCCAACAATGTTCACAGGTCGTCAAGAAAGCAAATAAGATAATTGGCTTAATTGGCAGATCTTTTGAATATAAATCTAAGGATACAATCCTCACTTTGTATAACTCTTTAGTCCGTCCCCTTTTGGAATATTGCGTTGAAGCATGGCGCCCCTACTACCAGAAAGACATTGATCAATTAGAAAGAGTTCAGCGCAGAGTAACAAAAATGATACCAAGCCTAACAAACAAATCATACGAAGAGCGTCTTAAAGAATTAAATCTTTTCCCATTAACACAAAGAAGACTAAGAGGCGACTTAATACAGCTGTTTAAAATCATCAAAGGCATTGATAACATGGACTGCAGTAAATGTTTCACCATGGACTTTTCAAATTACACGCGAGGAAACGGTTGCAATATTGTTGGCAAATCCTTCAATTCTCACGAATATTTTTTTTTTTTTCCATCGAGTAGTAAATCTGTGGAATGGGCTTCCTCGAGACGTGATACACTGCAACACCGTAGATACTTTTAAAGGCCGTGTTGGTAAATATCTTGCCTGCAATCCGCGGATAACAGTGATTGTTTGCTAGTGATTAACTTCCTTGCCCTCAGGAAATGGGGGCATCTCATTTCATCTATTTTCTTTCTTTCCTATAAAATTTCCTTCAGGTTTTCTTTCTTCTCTAACCCTGTAAGGTATTTCTTTCCCACCTGTTTTCCTGTACGGCTTATGCCGGAGGGAGTGGAGGGTGGGGAGAAAACCTTCTGCTTTCCTGTCCTTTTTTTCTACTATCACCTTAGTAGTCCTAGGTCAAGTCACCTCGTGAGAACCGCAAGGTGTGTTGTGGACTGTTTTTCCATGTAATTCTATGTAATTCTATGTAATTCAGTTAAATCAGTAACTAAAGTAGTCCAAACACAATCCAACCTAACCTAACCAAACCTAACCTCACCTAACGTACCAATCCTAGCCTCACCTAACGCAACCTAACCACCCTTAACCCAACCTGATCAATCCTAGCCTCACCTAACCCAACCAAACCACCCTTAACCCAACCTGATCAATCCTAGCCTCACCTAACCCAACCAAACCACCCTTAACCCAACCTGATCAAATCTAACCTTACCCAACCAAACCAAACCAAACACAACCTCGCCTAACCAAACACCTCCAACCAAACCAGAGAGGGTGTGGAGAGAAACAGTGTGTGTGGATTGTTACCAACTTCACAGGTATTGTTTGTCTCTCTCTCTCTCTCTCTCTCTCTCTCTCTCTCTCTCTCTCTCTCTCTCTCTCTCTCTCTCTCTCTCTCTCTCTCCTTCCCCTTCAGTTTGCATCATTTAAGTGTTGTTAGGAAGATTTTTTGTGACTGCTTAGTTTCCCCATGAAAAACAAGAGGGAGGAAAATAAAGAGTAAATGAGTGTGTGTGTGTGTGTGTGTGTGTGTGTGTGTGTGTGTGTGTGTGTGTGTGTGTGTGTGGATGATTGCTTAATTGAGGGCTGGTAGTTTGTCTCAGGTGTGAAAGGGTGCGTTAATTAGAAATGATGAGGTGTTATGACAGGAGGGAAATTATGAAGGGGGATGAAATGAGGATGATGGAAAAGCGGAGGAAGAGGAGGAGGAGGAGGAGGAGGAGGAGGAGGAGGAGGAGGAGGAGGAGGAGGAGGAGGAAGTGGAGGAAGAGGCGGAAATAGAAGAAAGAAAAAAAGTAGTGAAAAAGGTGAGAAATAAAACGATTTATAGAGGTACCAGAGAGAGAGAGAGAGAGAGAGAGAGAGTCTGGACGTAATACCGTTGATCAGATATATATATATATATATATATATATATATATATATATATATATATATATATATATATATATATATATATATATATATATATATATATATATATATATATATATATATATATATATATATATATATATAAGCACTTTGTCTCTGAAGTGTGGAGATGCAGACACAAACAGACAGGTTTGTGGTCTGAAGGTTGTGGTTGAGGGAACACTCTCGCCCTCCACGCTTGCCGCCAAGCCACCCCAGGACTCCGTGATGCAGAGCGACGACTGGCCAGCGCTTCCCGCCACCACTTGTTACTTGACTATGCCATGGCGGACTTCGAGGAGGGTTTTTGAGGGAGGGCAAGTCAGGAGATGACTCACCATTCTCCAGCAGGCTGCGTGATTTAGTACAGCGTTAGTGCAGGCGCCCCTCACCCCAATCTGAACCGTGGTCCAGGCGTGGTCTCAGCATCCTTCCCCCCTCTCCCCCCGAGTCACACGGTACAGTCGCCCCTCTGCCCTACCCTGAGTCAAAGTCCAGGCGGTGATAGACCATCTTCAGTTTGCGTCAAAGTTAAAACAATGTGAACCATAACAACTATACGTGGCTACAACATACCTCACCCTCACCATGTCCTTACTCTACTTCATTTACTACGACTACGACGACTACTACTACTACTACTACTACTACTACTACTACTACTACTACAAGTAATAATAATAATAATAATAATAATAATAATAATAATAATAATAATAATAATAATAATAATAATAATAATAATACCACCTCTACTACTATTGCTTCTACTACTACTACTACTACTACTACTACTACTACTACTAATAATAATAATAATAATAATAATAATAATAATAATAATAATGATAATAATAACAATAATGATAATTATTATAATAATGATAATAATAATAATAATAATAATAATAATAATAATAATAATAATAATAATAATAATGATAATAATAATAATGATATTGCTACCACTACAACTACTGGTGCTGCTTTTGCATGACAACCCAGTGGGCGGTGTTGCCAAGGCAAGATAAAAGAGAGGTCGACAAGTGATAAAGGAGATAAGCCTCACCTGCGTGCACTCCTGCACGTACATGAGGACAAAGCTTTATCACGCCGCCACCACACACAGGAAGCATCGCGGCAAGCACACCAAGGTTCACAGTGTCGTGTACTCTGCTTATCAGAAAGCTTTACTTCTTCATGCGTGGCACGTTTGTTTTCCATTCCTAACTGAAATGTTTCCACGGCAATAGTTACTCCTGGTCTCCTTGCTCCTCCATGAGTGAGGTTTGTTTCACTCCGCGTCCACCTCCGTCCTAACACTTGCTTCTTTGCCTTATGTATTTATGCGTCACTAACTGCTTAGTGCCTGGCTTGTCCTGCGTAATCCCGCATCACATTTGTTCAGGAGGCGTTGTATGCCAGCAGCGAACAGCGGACGGCAGGCTGACGGCAGGCTGACGGGAGGCTGACGGGAGGCTGACGTGAAGGTGACGAGAGGGTAGCGTGAGGGTGACGGGAGAGTGACGGGAGGGTGACGGGAGGGCGAAGTGAAGGTGACGGGAGGGAGACGGGAGGGTGACGGAAGAGTGACGAGAGGGTGACGTGAAGGTGACGGGAGGGTGGCGTGAGGGTGACGGGAGGGTGACGGAAGGGCGACGTGAAGATGACGAGAGGGTGACGGGAGGGTGACGGGAGGGTGACGGAAGAGCGACGTGAAGGTGACGGGAGGGTGACGGGAGGGTGACGAGAGGGTGAAGGGAGGGTGACGGGAGGGTGGCGTGAAGGTGACGGGAGTGTGACGGAAAGGTGACGGGAAGGTGACGGGAGGGTGACAGATGGGTGACGGGAAGGTGACGTGAAGGTGACGGGAGGGTGATGGGAGGGTGACAGGAGGGTGACGGGAGGGTGACGGGAGGACTCAATGTTCAATGTTTCAAAAGCTCAATTCCTCCATCTGTCACCTCGACACAACCTTCCAGACAACTATCCCTTCTTCACTCAACTTTCCTCCTCTTCTACACTAAACATCTAAACTGGAAACTTCACATCTCCTCTGTGGCTTCTATGAAGTTAGTCATTCGGAGTCTTCTCCGCCAGTTTCTCTCAGCCCCCAGCTGCTAACTCTGTACAGGGGCCTTATCCTTCCATGTATGGAGTAAGCTTCACTTTTTTTTTTTTTTATTGATCTACTTTTTGTTATGTGTGAGGGGCACCGGACAAGGGCAACAAAACTGAAAAAAAGGCCCTCTGAAAGTAGGTGGATCCCACTCATGCTGCTCTTTTAGAGCAGTACGGAATCGAAAGTTTTTCGTCTTATCAACTCTTCTCCTCTAACTGACTGCCTCTCACCGCCGCAATGTTGCATCTCTAGCTGTCTTCTACCGCTATTTTCATGCTAACTGCTCTTATCTTGCTAACTGCATGCCTCCCCTCATCCCGCAGCCTCGCTGGACAAGACTTTTTCTTCTTTCTCTCACCGCTATTCTGTCCACCTCTCTCATGCAAGAGTTAACCAGTATTATGAATCATTCATCCCTTTCTCTGGTAAACTCTGGAACTCCCTGCCTGCTTCTGTATTTGCACCTTCCTATGACTTGAACTCTTTCAAGAGGGAGGTCTCAAGACATTGATATTTGATCATTCTATTTGGCATTGCTCTGGGAACTGGTATTTAGGTGGGACTTTTTTTTATTCAAATTTTGTTGCCCTTGGCCAGTGGCCTTCTTACAAAAAAAAAAAAAAAGATAATAGTGATAATTCATTGGCTGCATCTAAAATTAAGAATACTGCAATACAATATTACAGTCAAATACATTTATGAAACATTTCCAAAAATATCAGGAATTAAGTGCATGTAGTAGTAGTAGCAGCAGTAGTAGTAGTAGCAGTAGTAGTACTAGCAGTAGTAGTAGTAGTAGTAGTAGTAGTAGTAGTAGTAGTAGTAGTAGTAGTAGTAGTAGTAGTAGTAGTAGTAGTTGTTGTTGTTGTAGTAGTAGTAGTAATAGGTAGTAGTAGTAGTAGTAGTAGTAGTAGTAGTAGTAGTAGTAGTAGTAGTAGTAGTAGTAGTAGTAGTAGTAGTAGTAGCAGCAGTAGTAGTAGTAAGTAGTGGTAGTAGTAGTAGTAGTAGTAGCAGTAGTAGTAGTAGTAGAACAAACGAGTAGTAGTAATTAGCAGTAGAACAAACAGCTGATAGTAATAATAGTATAAAAAACGGTAGTAATAGTAGTAAAACAAACTGGTAATAGTAGTAGTAGAACACACATGTGGTAGTGGTGGTAGTAGTAGTAGTAGTAGTAGTAGTAGTAGTAGTAGTAGTAGTAGTAGTAGTAGTAGTAGTAGTAGTAGAGCAAAGAACAACAATAAGAGTAGAAGTAAAACAATTATGAATTACAATAAAATAAACTTTTTAACAAATATCACAATAAAATGAGAATCTTACAGCAAATAGTGAAAATAATAATAATTATGAAAAACCATTGCAAATTCTGCTGATTATACAAATAAGATTAAATACATCTCTTAAATAGGGCAAGATTACCATTATTAACAAGACCCTTGATATCTACGGAGAGTGAATTCCAGCCGTGAGGTTCAGAGCACAACAAACTGTTTGGAAAGAGGACTGTTCTGTAGTGTGGACACGTTAGGTTGACATTATTACCTCGAGCATTAGGTGAAGTGCTTACCAGTCTGAAAGGTTGTGCTCCCTGATACTGTGTGATGCATTTGTAAATAAATATGTAAGCTATCAATATTCGTGCCATCCAACAGTACATTTGTGTCATCTGCATGTACAGTATATTTCAATTCAGAGCTTACATAAATAATGTCATCAATATATACGACTAAAAGAATAGGTCCTTAAATTAATTCCTGTGAAATACCTTTGTTGGCTTTAAAAAGAGTACGTTGAATTACTATATACTGTTTGATACATGTCTGTGAGGGTGAAGAAAGGATGACGGGGGATGACGGAAGGGTGACGGGGGATGACGGGAGGGTGACGGGGGAGTGACGGAGGTAGTGAAGGGGGGGCAGGTGACCGACGGGCGACGGGGCAGTGATTCCCTGCAATCCTGTCTTCCTGCCTGGCCAGATTCATGTTCTTTCGACAGTAATGGATGGCAAGGTTTCTTTTATACTACTTATTTCATTTTTTCCCTGAATAAACAGCAGTTAACCAGTATTCTCAATCATTCATCCCTTTCTCTGGTAAACTCTGGAACTCCCTGCCTGCTTTTGTATTTCCACCTTTCTATGACTTGAACTCCTTCAAGAGGGAGGTTTCAAGACACTTATCCTTCAATTTTTGAATACCGCTTTGGACCCTTTTCTGGGACTGGCATCTCAGTGGGCTTTTTCTTTTTTTTTATTGGATTTTGTTGCCCTTGGCCAGTGTCCCTCCTACATAAAAAAAAAAAAAAATGAAGCAAAGTGCCTGATTTTATTGGGACTACATTTGCTTTGAACATCAGCAGGTTTGATTCAGAATTGTAATTAGTGACGTGCACAGGCATCCCATAAGCCTTACAGGAAGTGTGTGCAAATAAATGTAAGACATATCTAGAACTTTTCTCCAACACGTGCCTGGGAAACAAATGACAACTCTCGCCACTCAAAGGTCAAGGTTTCCCAAGAGCTGATTATTTCCATTGGAGGTTCCTCATCCCAGTCCACTTTCTTACTCCAAACTTCTCACACTAATCATTTCAGTGGCACGGTTAGAGAGTCAATTAGCCTTAAAGGACCATAAACTTTACTTATGTTGCATAGCAAGCACCTCTTGCTGTTCCCCATCGTATATTCTGAATTGTAAGCGAGCGAGTCAGTGTGAGGATTCTGCCGCAGTCCTAACACATTTAATGTTGTCGCTCTGGCCAGAGAGCGTCAGCCTTCAAGCGTGGTGAGTGTGTGGCCTATTCTTAGAGTGGCATTGTGGCAGAGTCCACCACTGTGTTGGCTGCATCATAAATTTTGAGTGAGGAATTCTCATCATTAGCAGCACCCTGGATATTTGCAAAGTATACAGAGTTCTTGAGGAAGTTTCTTTCTTTCTATTTCTTATATTTCCTCAATCACTGGATCTCTCTCACCTCGTATTTCCTTTTCCCTCGCTCCCTCCTTTATCCCAAAGCTTCCCTTTCGCTTTGCTTCCTTCGTCACTTTCCTCTCCTTTATTCTGTTCACAGCTGTGACCGCTAAGTACTCATCACACACACACACACACACACACACTGCCACTGACGAGCATGTAGCCACAACACGCTCGGTACTCTGAAATACTGAACAAATGCTGTGGAAGCTCAAATTTATAAATCTGAGCTTCAGGAGAAAGATGCCATGCTGGGAATCGAACCCGGGACCCGAGCATGAAGCCCTGCACGTTACCGACCCAGCTGTAGGTGCACCGGCCTCCAGTGCTGAAGTGTGGCTGTGGGCTGTCTATTTTTGCGTCATCACACACACACACACACACACACACACACACACACACACACACACACACACACACATGGAATGGAAATACAAGAAGAGATACATTAGAACATTTCTTGTTTTGTCGCCTCCTCCTCTTCTTGTGGCCTGTCAGTAACCGCAAATAATATCACTACTAATACTATTGTCTATTATTGTGTGTGTGTAT
Organism: Scylla paramamosain; assembly: GCF_035594125.1. Classification (NCBI taxonomy): domain Eukaryota; kingdom Metazoa; phylum Arthropoda; class Malacostraca; order Decapoda; family Portunidae; genus Scylla; species Scylla paramamosain. The sequence goes on from NW_026973703.1 coordinate 394,311, forward strand.
ATATATATATATATATATATATATATATATATATATATATATATATATATATATATATATATATATATATATATATATATATTATAAATAACATCTAGACCATGACCTAGTCCAGGCCAGAACCTTCTCCTCTGTCCCGTGCAGCCTGGCGGCGTTCAGGAACATTTGCCATCACACCTTATCAAATATCTTGCTGGAGTTCATATTGTTGATAATGAGGATCACCTGAACTATATTTGAGTCTCAGATTCAGAAAACCTCACAGGAACGTCTACCCGACAACGGGCTTGCTTTATTAGGATGAAGTACTGTAGTATACTGCCGCTAGTCACTTTTATCCACGTTGCCACATGTGGATGAATTTATACCTGTTCCATTTAAGCTCAATCACTGACAAGGACACTCAACAAGTGGCATTTCCTTGTCTTCTCCATCTCAGCCCTAGACATCTGCAGACGAGGCAAGCGTCGTCACTGAAGCCAGAGTGTAACACACCCCAGAATCAGTCATTGCTGCAGGAGGAGTTCATCGTGGCTGTCATTCAAAAAGTCTTCTAGGGATTCATTATTCATATTTACTTGTTGCAAGCTGGCGGCGCCGATTATATCTGTAAGATAAATGATAACAGACAGGACAATATCTTACCAGTAAGAGGACAGACCTCCCGGCACGTGTCTCTGCCAAGTCTGAGAAGTAACTGGGCATTGATCTGAGAAGTAATTGCTATTCAAATGTTGAAGAAAGAAGTATATTAAAACTAATGTTTCTTTTCTTCACGTTGAAAGTCAGTCAAGTCAGCAGTGCAATGAAAGTCAGCAGCCAGACAACGCAAGTGTTGCTTCATGAATCAGTCTGCCAACTTTGTTTTCCTACTGGCACAGACAGAAAAGGTCACGTGGCTGCTCCTTCGAGGCGATGGAAGTCATCACATACAACGATTTTTCCAATGCCCGCCTCCCCAACTCCCGCCGCCAGTGGTGTGATATGAGGAGTAATCTTATCACTCTTCCCTCGCTTGTCGGCTGTTGGCGGTGGCGCGAACACGGACTGTGCCTCTGGTGGCATCACTGCCGGCGTTGGCAAGCAAGGAGGAGGTGAGTGTTGAGGCTGCTGCAGCGCCGAACGAAAGGGAAATGGTGATATTCACGTAGCATAGGCAATCATTATTTCTGTGTCTTGTATCAGGTGTGTACCTCGGCAGTGCCTGTGTGTTCATATCCTTTGTCATCACTGAAACACTAAGTGAGGGCCGGAGGGCCGAGTGAGGTATCAGTGTGAAATGGATTCAGGATACCTTGTTAATATATATTACACACATACACACACACAAACATCTTGGACGATTCTGGGCTTGTTCCTCCCTCTCCTCCACCCTCTGACTACTTCATGCCACGTATTAAAATTCTTCGCAATGATGTTTTCCATGCCCTCGCTGGCCTAAACCCTCGGAAGGCTTATGGACCTGATGGGGTCCCTCATATTGTTCTCCGAAACTGTGCCTCCGTGCTTGCACCTTGCCTAGTCAAACTCTTTCAGCTCTGTCTGTCAACATCTACCTTTCCTTCTTGCTGGAAGTTTGCCTACATTCAACCTGTTCCGAAAAAGGGTGACCGCTCTAATCCCTCAAACTACCGTCCTATTCCTTTAATTTCCTGCTTATCTAAAGTTTTTGAATCTATCCTCAACAGGAAGATTCTTAAACATCTATCACTTCACAACCTTCTATCTGATCGCCAGTATGGGTTCCGTCAAGGCCGCTCTACTGGTGATCTTCTGGCTTTCCTTACTGAGTCTTGGTCATCCTCTTTTAGAGATTTTGGTGAAACTTTTGCTGTTGCCTTGGACATATCAAAAGCCTTTGATAGAGTCTGGCACAAAGCTTTGATTTCCAAACTACCCTCCTACGGATTCTATCCTTCTCTCTGTAACTTCATCTCAAGTTTCCTTTCTGACCGTTCTATTGCTGCTGTGGTAGACGGTCACTGTTCTTCTCCTAAATCTATTAACAGTGGTGTTCCTCAGGGTTCTGTCCTGTCACCCACTCTCTTCTTATTATTCATTAATGATCTTCTAAACCAAACTTCTTGTCCTATCCACTCCTACGCTGATGATACCACCCTGCACTTTTCCACGTCTTTTCATAGACGTCCAACCCTTCAGGAGGTAAACATATCACGCAGGGAAGCCACAGAACGCCTGACTTTTGATCTTTCTAAAATTTCTGATTGGGGCAGAGCAAACTTGGTATTGTTCAATGCCTCAAAAACTCAATTCCTCCATCTATCAACTCGACACAACCTTCCAGACAACTATCCCCTCTTCTTCAATGACACTCAATTGTCCCCCTCTTCTACACTGAACATCCTCGGTCTGTCCTTTACTTATAATTTGAACTGGAAACTTCACATCTCATCTCTAGCTAAAACAGCTTCTATGAAGTTAGGTGTTCTGAGACGTCTCCGCCAGTTTTTCTCACCCCCCAGCTGCTAACTCTGTACAAGGGCCTTATCCGTCCATGTATGGAGTATGCTTCACATGTCTGGGGGGGTTCCACTCATACTGCTCTTCTAGACAGGGTGGAATCAAAAGCTTTTCGTCTCATCAACTCCTCTCCTCTAACTGACTGTCAGCCTCTCTCTCACCGCCGCAATGTTGCATATCTAGCTGTCTTCTACCGCTATTTTCATGCCAACTGCTCTTCTGATCTTGCTAACTGCATGCCTCCCCTCCTTCCGCGGCCTCGCTGCACAAGACTTTCTTCTTTCTCTCACCCCTATTCTGTCCACCTCTCTAACGCAAGAGTTAACCAGTATTCTCAGTCATTCATCCCTTTCTCTGGTAAACTCTGGAACTCCCTGCCTGCTTCTGTATTTCCACCTTCCTATGACTTGAATTCCTTCAAGAGGGAGGTTTCAAGACACTTATCCACCAATTTTTGACCACTGCTTTGACCCTTTTATGCGACTGGCATTTCAGTGGGCATTTTTTTTATTAGATTTTTGTTGCCCTTGGCCAGTATCCTTCCTACATAAAACACACACACACACACACACACACACACACACACACACACACACACACACACACATACATACATACATACATACATACATACATACATACATACATACATACATACATACATACATACATACATACATACATACATACATACATACATACATACATACATACATACATACATACATACATATATATATATATATATATATATATATATATATATATATATATATATATATATATATATATATATATATATATATATATATATATATAATATATATATATATATATATATATATATATATATATACACTCACTCATACACAACTCAGGACACCTCCCAAGCGTGGTGGGTGAGCCTGTACAGGCTACCTGTGGCTCCAGGCCACAGGTATTCGTGACAACACACCAGAGTCGCCAGCTGTGAGTGAACACTTTGGTCTCAATGAACGTGGCACTTCAAGGTCAAGTGGTGGAGTTTGGGCAAACAATTACACCGCTCTTGTATCTTTACTGTTGTGTATATCCCACACCATTATTGTGTGCACGACTAGTCTGTCCCGCGACTATGAAATATTTCTGTCGCGCGACTGTCGCTGTGTCAAGGATCCCACTGTGATGAACACACACACACGCTTATAGTACTCGAGGAGGCGTTGTGTAGCTAGGACACCTGAGAGTGGCGAGGACTGTGGTGCAGCTGATTCAGGCGCCAGCACTGCTCATGAATGTAACTGTTGTGTGATCTGTGTCAGTGTCTGCTGGCAGGCACAGACGAGAGAGAGCAGCACGCGCCCCGCATCCCGCCATGGCGTCCAGCCAAACTGACTCATCAGAGGAATGGTTAAGGAAATGGATGACACACCGGCCAACACTGGTAAGGCATAAATGGTACTACTGGTACTCTTATTCTTCTTTATCTTATCATCTTCATCTTCATCATTATAGTTTTTATTATAATTATTAGAGGAGTTAGAGAAGAGTCAGTTAGAGGAGAGGAGTTGATGAGACGAAAAGCTTTTGATTCTATCCTGTGTAAAAATGCGGTATGAGTGGAACCCCCCCGAGATATGTGAAACATTATCCATACATGGACGGATAAGGCCCTCTACAGAATTACAAGCTGGAAGGGTGAAAAAAAAAAAAACTGGCGGGGACGACTCAGAACGACTAACTTCACATAAGTTGTTTCAGCTAGAGATGAGATGTGAAGTTTCCAGTTCAGATTATAAGTAAAGGATAGACCGAGGATGTTCATTGCAGAAGAAGGGGACAGTTGAGTGTCATTGAAGAAGAGGGGATAGTTGTCTGGAAGGTTGTGCCGAGCTGATAGATGAAGGAATTGAATTTCTGAGGCATTGAACAATACTAAGTTTGCTCTGTGCCAATCATAAATTTTAGAGAAATCAGAAGTCAGGCGTTCTGTGGCTTCCCTGCGTGAAATATTTACTTCCTGAAGGGTTGGACGTCTATGAAAAGACGTGGAAAAGTGCAGGGTGGTATCATCAGCGTAGGAGTGGATAGGACGAGAAGTTTGGTTTAGATGATCATTGATGAATATTAGGAAGAGAGTGGATGACAGGATAGAACCCTGAGGAACACCACTGTTAATAGATTTAGAGCAAGAACAGTGACCGTCTACCACAGCAGCAATAGAACGGTCTGAAAGGAAACTTGATATGAAGTTATAAAGAGAAGGATAGAATCCGTAGGAGGGTAGTTTGGAAATCAAAGCTTTGTGCCAGACTCTATCAAAAGCTTTTGATATGTCCAAGGCAACAGCAAAAGTTACACCAAAATCTCTAAAAGAGGATGACCAAGACTCAGTAAGGAAAGCCAGAAGATCACCAGTAGAGCGGCCTTGACGGAACCCATACTGGCGATCAGATAGAAGGTTGTGAAGTGATAGATGTTTAAAAATCTTCTTGTTGAGGATAGATTAAAAAACTTTAGATAGGCAGGAAATTAAAGGAATAGGATGGTAGTTTGAGGGATGAGAGAGAGGGCATGGAAAATCACATTGCAAAGGATTCTAATATGTAGCATGAAGTAGTCAGAGGGTGGAGGAGAGGGAAGAACAAACCCTGAATTATCCAAGTTAGAGTTTTTAGCAAAGGTTTGAGCGAAGAGTTCAGCTTTAGAGATATATGAGATGGCAGTGGTGCCATCAGGAGGAAAAAAAAAAAGAAGAAGCAAAGTTATTGGAGATGTTTTTGGCAGAAGTCACGAAGGGAGTTATATCTTGAAAGATATTGACACTTTCTATTAATGAAGGAGTTTTTGGCTAGGTTGAAAACAGACATGGCATGATTCCGGGCAGAAATATAAAGGGCATGAGATTCAGGTGATGGAAGGCTCAAGTACCAGTTTGTGGGGCACCTCTGTATCATCTATGGCACGAGAACAGGCTGTGTTAAACCAAGGTGTGGAAGGTTTAGGTCGAGAGAAAGAGTGAGGAATGTACGCCTCCATGCCAGACACTATTACCTCTGTTATGCGCTCGGCACACTGAGACGTGTCTCTGACATGGAAGCAGTAGTCATTCTAAAGAAAATCAGCATAATAACTCCTCAGGTTCCCCCAAATTAGAAGAGCCAAAACGCCAAATGCAGCTCCGCTGAAGAGAGAGGAAAGCCAAAGCTGGTGGTGAAAATTAAAGTCTCCAAGAATGGAGATCTCTGCAAAAGGGAAAAGGGTCAGAATGTGCTCCACTTCGGAAGTTAAACAGTCAAAAAATTTCTTATAGTCAGAGGAGTTAGGTGAGAGGTATACAGCACAGTTAAATTTAGTATGAGAGTGGCTCTGTAGTCGTAGCCAGATGGTGGAAAACTCGTAAGATTCAAGAGCGTGGGCACGAGAGCAGGTTAAGTCATTGCGCACATAGACGCAGCATCCAGCTTTGGGTTGAAAATAAGAATAGAGAAAGCAGGAGGGAACAGAAATGGGGCTACCCTCAGTTGCCTCAGACACCTGAGTTTCAGTGAGGAAAAGAAGATGAGGTTTAGTAGAGGAGAGGTGGTGTTCTACAGATTGAAAATTATATCTTAGACCACGAGTGTTGCATAAGTTAACGAAGAAAAGGTTGAGGGTGTCAACAAACTTAGGGTCAATACCAGAAGAGCAGCCTGACTTGGGGACACTTGTGGTCACCTCCTCCGAGGCTGGTGAAGGAGTCGCCATGTAAATTTTGAATTGTGACTGAAGAGTGTGTGTGTGTAATTATTAGATGCATGTAGTTTTGTGTCAAGGAAGAGTTGTCTTTAGAGGGCAGGCTGTGACTGCCCCCTTGTGTCGTGACACACAAAGAGAAACGTTCAGTGAGGTCACAGCTGGGTTTAATGATAAGTTCACAGCACCCCCTGATCCAGTGCATTAGACCTCACTGGGAGTAATTATTGTTTCGGTAGGTGTCTACTGCCTCCTCCTCCTAAATAGTATAAACTAGTATATAAAAGCAGTATAAAGTAGTATATAATTGACAGGAGGAGGCAGTAGACACCTGACGAAACGATAATTACTCCCAGTGAGGTCTAAAGCACTGTTCAGGGGGTGCTGTGAACTTATCATTAAACCCAGCTGTGACCTCACTGAACGCTTCCCTTTGTGTCTCATAAATATATAAAAAAAATATATAAAAATCCTCCCCCCCAACAAAAGTAAAAAATAATAAATAATCCATTGATCCATACATACACAGATACAGCAAGGGAATCTGCCACAAACAGGTGGACACCCACCACGCGGTGCACACCTTTAACATTCACGCCACTCTCTAAGAATTACAATTATAAGAATAAAAATAATACTAATAATAGTAATAATAACAATAATAAAAATAATAATAATAATAATAATAATAATAATAATAATAATAATAATAATAATAATAATAATAACAACAACAACAACAACAAAGAAAGCATCAGCACATCACCACCACCAGCGTTGCCAAATCGTCCCCTCTCGCCGTCAGTGAAAACACTGACGTAAACACAATCTCTATATCGTCGGCATAACCTTCGGTAAATATGGAAGGGAGACCAGCCCAGTGTGTGGCTGATGAGGCTGCTGCCACGCCAGCCCTGCTTTTAGTGTCTGTGTCTGTGTCTGCACACCAGTGGCGTCAGTCACTCTCAAGTAATTCTCTACTGAATTTTTTAAAAATCCAGACATTAAAAAGAAGCTAAGGAGTTTAAAAATAAACATATTTTGAAAATTAAATAGCTTTTCCTAAAAGTTACAAAGTAAAAGAGAGTGGCGGTGTCTTAAGAGAAATTTATGAAGCATATCAGCAATTAATCTGCTTATTATTGATGCAAAGGCACCATACATCTTCAAAACGTCTTTGTCAATTACTTCAAGTGTTTCAAAGATATTTTTATTATACACACAGCTACACCTCAACATTTCTAAGTGGTAGTGGTAGTAGTAGTAGTAGTAGTAGTAGTAGTAGTAGTAGTAGTAGTAATAGTAGTAGTAGTAGTAGTAGCAATAGTAGTAGTAGTAGCGGTAGTAGTAGTAGTAACGCCGTTATTAAGATAATGAATAAGATCAAAATCAGCTTGCATTCCTCCTGTGCCTTTTTCATCTAATTCAGTGATAGGTGAGCAATTCATCGCGTGTTGTACTGTTAGCTTAGGAAATAAAGGTATCAATTCTTCTCTCTTCACACACACACACACACACACACACACACACACACACACACACACACACACACACACACACACACACACACACAGGAATTGGTCACTGCTGTGGCTGAAGGAGACGAGGCAAGGGTGAGGTCGTCCCTCGCCAGGGGTGCCCATTCAGAGATCACCGTCCTCACTGTTGATGGGATGTCGTGGAGTCTGGTATATGTGGCTGCCAGCAAGGGCCACCACCACCTGCTGCCTTGCTTACTGCAGACGGGGCTGAGCATAGAGGGTGGAGGCACCACCGACACGACACCGCTGATGGAGGCTGCCAGGAATGGCTACACCCAGACAGTGAAGGCACTGCTGACCCTCGGTGCGAACCCTCTGGAGACGGATAGTGAAGGTGAGGCTGTGGTGGTGATGGTGGTGGTGTTGGTGGTGGTAGTGGGAATGGTGGTGAGGCTGGTTGTGTGAGTGGTAAGGGTGGGAGTGGGTGTAGTGTTGATGGTAATAATGGTGGTGG
>NW_026973703.1:410000-412500 GCF_035594125.1 Scylla paramamosain
GACAGGACACCGCTGATGGAGGCTGCCTGGAAGGGCCACACCCAGACAGTGAAGGCACTGCTGACCCTCGGTGCGAACCCTCTGGCGACGGATAGTGAAGGTGAGGCTGTGCTGGTGGTGGTGGTGGTGGTGGTGGTGGTGTTGGTAGTGGTGGTGGTGGTGATGGTGAGGCTGGTTGTGTGGGTGGTAAGGGTGGGAGTGGGTGTAGTGGTGATGGTAATAATGGTGGTGGTGGTGGTGGTGATGGTGGTGGTGGTGCTGGTAGTGGTGTGGTGATGGTGGTGGTAGTGATGGTGGTGGTGGTGGTGGTGGTGGTGGTAGTGGTGATGGTGGTGGTAATGGTGATGGTGGTGGTGGTGGCGGTGGTGGCGGTGGTGATGGTGAGGCTGGTTGTGAGGGTGGTAAGGGTGGGAGTGGGTGTAGTTGTGATGGTAATAATGGTGGTGGTGGTGGTGGTGGTGGTGGTGCTGGTAGTGGTGATGGTGGTGGTAGTGGTGATGGTGGTGGTGGTGATGGTGGTGTGGGTGATGGTGGGAGGGTTAGGGACGGTGATAATGGAGGGGATGCGTACAGTGGTGGTGGTCATGGTGATGGTAATGATGGTGGGGGTGATGGATGTGGTGGTGGTGGTGGTGGTGATGGTGTTGATGATGGTGGTAGTGGTGGTGGTGGTGGTGATGGTGGAGTTGGTGGTGGTAATCATATTGATGGCCATAGTTTTGATGACAGTGGTGGTGGTGGTGGTGGTGGGGACAGTGGAGATGGTGATTGTGGTAGTAATGGTGGTGAATGACGACATTGTCTGTAATCGTAATTAGCACTGCATTTATTTTATAATTTTGTTTTACTGCATTTTATCATATTTTTTCTCCGTGTTATTTAGTGTTAGCTTTACAATTAGTTTTAGTACTGTAACAACTGTCTGCGTAGTGATGCATTGCCACTGTGTTACGTATCTTATTATTCTAAGTAAAACAACCACCACTATGTTAATCATATTTACATTATGTGAATTACATTTTGAACCCCTCTCTCTCTCTCTCTCTCTCTCTCTCTCTCTCTCTCTCTCTCTCTCTCTCTCTCTCTCTCTCTCTCTCTCTCTCTCCTTTCCTTCTCTTATCTCTGTTCTGATCATTCTACCAATGAAATCCTTTAACACTGCACTCCCATCCCACTCTCACTGTCGCTGCTACGTGCTGCTCATCTCTCTTCATCTCTCACATACCTCTCACTTATCACCTTCTTTCTTTCCCCATCACAATATATATATATATATATATATATATATATATATATATATATATATATATATATATATATATATATATATATATATATATATATATATATATATATATATATATATATATATATATATATTTTTTTTTTTTTTTTTTTTTCTTATCCAAATTTGTCACCTACCCACTCCCCCTCTCACTCTCACTTCGCCAGGAGGAGGAGGAGGAGGAGGAGGAGAAAATGTAGAAAGTCGAAGTCTCTCTCTCTCTCTCTCTCTCTCTCTCTCTCTCTCTCTCTCTCTCTCTCTCTCTCTCTCTCTCTCTCTCTCTCTTTAATCCTGAACGAAGGAACGAATGAAGTGATGATGATGATGATGATGATGATGATGATGATTATAACAATAATAATAATAATAATAATAATAATAATAATAACAATAATAATAATATAACATTTTCTGCTCACACACACACACACACACACACACACACACACACATACACACAACACACACACACACACACACACACAGAATGGACAGCCCTCCATCATGCTGCAGCGTGGGGCCAGCAGCAGTGCGTGGCGGCCCTCACGCCTGTCACCCCTCCCACCCCCGCACACCTCGAGACATATACCCCGGTGCACGCCGCCAGTTACCATGGCCACGTGGAGGTACTGGAGCAGCTGGCGGGTGCTGGCTGGCACCTCACCGCTAGGGAAAGTGATGGCAACACACCCCTGCACCGTGCTGCGTGGGGCGGTAGCGTGACATGTCTGCGATGGCTGGTAGAGCGAGGTGGTGACCCGCGCGTGGAAAATAAGAATGGACACACCCCGCTGGACATGGCCGAGCAGTTTGGCCGCCACGAGGTGGAGACTTGGCTGGACAAAAATGGTGGTGCTGTTGTGAAGAACGAGGATCAGCGTGTGCAGGAAGTGGTAAGGCTGAGGTCACGTGTGCTTGTTGGCGGGCGTCGTGCTGTGGGGAGGGAAGGAGGCGAGGGGTGATTGGGGATGGGAGATAGGGATGGAGGGAGGGAGGGAGGGAGGGAGGGAGGATGAAAGTAGCTGAATTGAAGGAGGGAGGAGGACTGGAGGTGAGATTGCAAAGAATAAGGAGGGGAGGGGAGGAAGATGGGAGGGTTGATGGAGGGTGGATGCATGGGTGGGAGGGAGGGCATAGGAGGGATGGGGGGAGAGAGGAGAAAAGAGAAGGGGGACTAGAGGAGAAGGTGTTAAGGGATGGAGAATGGATGGGAGG
>NW_026973703.1:417500-435000 GCF_035594125.1 Scylla paramamosain
GCGTAGCAACAGGGGTGACAAGGCAGCGAAGCAAAGAAGACTTATCAGATTCGTCAACCTCATTGGCGCGGCGTAATTATCTGGGATTTGTTTGAGCTGGTTTAAGACCTTACCATTATAGAATTAATTTTATCGTATTAAGGGCTCCCCATTCTCTGGGATTAGGTGAAAAATTCGCCTCTATAACCTGGCCAAGCAGGAGAAATTACGTTTATTCACGGGGTAAATTTGTTATAGAAGTGGTCAACACAGTGACGCTGAGAGGGGGGGGGGGGGAAAGCAAGGACAAAAGGACACTGAGGAGAGGAGGGGAAGGGGAGGGGTTAGTCACATGGTACTGAGATTCTGGTCACCCCCGCACACTACATGGGCCCTAGCCTAGGAAAAAAGTAGAAATATACATAATTAATTTCTCAGCACTACACGAGCCTTTCATCCGTTCTAGAATTTTTCACCTCTCTCTTTTCTCCTTACCAAAAAAAAATAAAATAACACCTTCACATCCGAGTAATTAGAAACTCCCCTCACCACCACATAACCAAGCCAGGCTGACGAACTGCACGTGATCTCTGTCGGGAAATAACTCTGACATTCTCTCCCATACAATGGCTTGTGGGCCATATCACCACAATGTCCCTTGGAGACATAACTCGGCTCTTTCTCTCATCTCAAGGAAAAAGAAAAGAAATTCCACCCCAACCAGCCTCTTGACCTCCTGTGGTGTGAGGACTTAACCTTAAGTCACTCCGTCACTCTCTGAAACGAGATTCGGCCACCCCAGTACTCGGTTCCTTCCACTCGGACAGTCATTTACTCATCCACACATTCACTCATACCACGAGATACTATAGATGATTACGCGAAGCGCTCGCCACGTCCTGAAGTAATCCACCACAGAATGGCCCGAACGGATTGTCGAGTGCAGTAGTAGTCTGCGAATTAAAGTGGTTCCTTATTCCTTCTCAAATTCTTACATCACCTCTCACATAGTACCCATACCCGTCATACCACGATTCATTACAACCAGTCCAGCCAGACCATGCAAAAGTAAGGGGGGGGACTCTATTTACCCCAAGCACTCTGTTCTTTTCTATACCGTCTTTCCAGCGACATTAACATTCCTCAATATAGCGTCTGGGACGGTTACGCACTCTAGGCGGTAACACTTCAGTTTCTATATCAGGTTGGAACACTGTGTCTTGAGCTGCAACTACGTACTCTTCCTCACTGTGAAACTGTTTGATCTTTTCTGCCGCTCTTTGCACCATCTTTCCCGAGAAAGGGTCTTTCACCACATAACCACCGCCTCCTCTTAAAACTTCCACCACCTTATATGGGCCGTCCCAACGAACACACAGTTTCTTACACACTCCTGACTCTGTAGTTTCTCGCTTCACCCACACCAACGCCCCAATGTCTACCTTCTGCTCCTTGCGTTTCCTGTTGGCCGCATTACGGTATTTCCGAGTCATTTTCTCGTGTTTCCCGGATCAGCCGGCGGACCACATCCACGTCTTGCTCGTCACCATCAACTGCGGGTAGCCTGGCACCCACCACTCGGGGCGCATGCCGGGAGAAAAACGCGAAGAAAGGTTGTTGGGCGATACTGGTATGGACGGCGGCATTCATAGTGGCCTGACACACAGGGAGTAGGCGAGGCCACTGTAGCGGGTAACCTCGGCACATGGAAGCCAAGATGGATTTGAGCGTGCGATGGAGTCGTTCGGTGATGGCGTTCCCTTGCGGGTGGTAGGGAGTGGTGTAACAGAGGGTGATGAGGTGTTGCTGGCAGAATTGTTGGAAGATCTGGGAGGTGAACTCGCCCCCGTTGTCCAGGACGATGGAGTGAGGAGTCCCGAAGTCGGTAATGTACTGCTGCAGCGCCTCTACAATTCCCTCTGATAGTTTGTTTTTGAGTGGATAGAACTTCACAAATCGGCTAAAGTGATCTACGATAGTCAACACATATCGGTAGCCACCACTGCCTGCAATCATATCCGTCAGGTCTATACCTATCCTATCTAAGGGCTTCTCTACTGAAGGTAATTCCTGATAAGGCTGCTGTAACCCTGGAGAGGTTTTAAATCTTTGACAGGTAAGGCAATTCTTTACGTACTGGGTTACGTCAAACTTGAGATTACACCAGTAAAACAATTCTTCGGCCTTTTTAATTGTCTTTTTCTGACCCAGGTGGCCAGAAAGCTCATGTGCATGTTCTAAAGCTTTAGGAATCAGAACCTGAGGAACTACCAATGAATAATGAATGCTGCCATCAATGTTTTCCTTAGCGTAGTACAGCAACTCATCAATTATAGTGAACTGGTGCAATATACTCTTATGATACTTTTTGGTAGGTATAGACCCTCCTTCCAGATACTCTATCATGTCTCTCCACTTAATTTCTTCCCTTTGTTGAATCTTGATTTGTTCTAAAGTCAGGCCTAAATAGTTTGGAGTAGGACATCGCTGAATGATCCTCACTGGGCGAGAGAGCTGATCGGCCACGTAGTTATACTTTCCCTTCACATATTGGATGTTGTATTGGTATTCTCTCATCTCTAGTATCCAGCGGTTCATCCTGGCAGATTTGGTCTTTCTTTTGAATATACTAGTAAGGGGCTGATGATCTGTGAATATAGTGAAGCTAGTTCCCCACAAATAATGATGGAAGTGTCTACAAGAGAGAAGTACTGCCAAGGCTTCTTTATCTGTAGCTGAGTACCTATTCTCAGTGGAGTTTAATTTTTTTGAAAAATAGCCCAAAGGTCTGACGGACCCATCCTCCTGAGTTTGACTTAAGACGCCTCCTACGTGGGTATTACTGGCATCAGTTGTTAAAATGAACGGCTGGTTACTTTGCGCTCTCGCTAGTATAGGGGCCTGGGCAAGAGATCTTTTTAAGGTATCGAATGCCTCCTGACACTTGTCTGTCCAAAGGAAAGGTTGATCTTTTTTCGTTAGGTTGGTAAGTGGAGTGGCTATTTGAGCGAAATTACTGATGTGTTTCCTATAAAATCCTGCCATACCTAAAAATCGTCTCACTTCCTTGACCTTTGTGGGCGGTTTCATTTCCAATACTGCCTCTACATTCTTTGGGTCGGGTTGACTACCTTCTTGTGAAATTTTATGACCAAGAAACGTAACTTGCACCTCCGTGCTCCGTGCTCCGTGCTTGCACCTTGCCTAGTCAAACTCTTTCAGCTCTGTCTGTCAACATCTACCTTTCCTTCTTGCTGGAAGTTTGCCTACATTCAACCTGTTCCTAAAAAGGGTGACCGCTCTAATCCCTCAAACTACCGTCCTATTGCTTTAATTTCCTGCTTATCTAAAGTTTTTGAATCTATCCTCAACAGGAAGATTCTTAAACATCTATCACTTCACAACCTTCTATCTGATCGCCAGTATGGGTTCCGTCAAGGCCGCTCGACTGGTGATCTTCTGGCTTTCCTTACTGAGTCTTGGTCATCCTCTTTTAGAGACTTTGGTGAAACTTTTGCTGTTGCCTTGGACATATCAAAAGCCTTTGATAGAGTCTGGCACAAAGCTTTGATTTCCAAACTACCCTCCTACGGTTTCTATCCTTCTCTCTGTAACTTCATCTCAAGTTTCCTTTCTGACCGTTCTATTGCTGCTGTGGTAGACGGTCACTGTTCTTCTCCTAAATCTATTAACAGTGGTGTTCCTCAGGGTTCTGTCCTGTCACCCACTCTCTTCTTATTATTCATTAATGATCTTCTAAAACAAACTTCTTGTCCTATCCACTCCTATGCTGATGATACCACCCTGCACTTTTCCACGTCTTTTCATAGACGTCCAACCCTTCAGGAGGTAAACATATCACGCAGGGAAGCCACAGAACGCCTGACTTCTGATCTTTCTAAAATTTCTGATTGGGGCAGAGCAAACTTGGTATTGTTCAATGCCTCAAAAACTCAATTCCTCCATCTATCAACTCGACACAATCTTCCAGACAACTATCCCCTCTTCTTCAATGACACTCAACTATCCCCCTCTTCTACACTGAACATCCTCGGTCTGTCCTTTACTTATAATCTGAACTGGAAACTTCACATCTCATCTCTAGCTAAAACAGCTTCCATGAAGTTAGGTGTTCTGAGACGTCTCCGCCAGTTTTTCTCACCCCCGCAGCTGCTAACTCTGTACAAGGGCCTTATCCGTCCATGTATGGAGTATGCTTCACATGTCTGGGGGGGTTCCACTCATACTGCTGTTCTAGACAGGGTGGAATCAAAAGCTTTTCGTCTCATCAACTCCTCTCCTCTAACTGACTGTCTTCAGCCTCTCTCTCACCGCCGCAATGTTGCATCTCTAGCTGTCTTCTACCGCTATTTTCATGCTAACTGCTCTTCTGATCTTGCTAACTGCATGCCTCCCCTCCTTCCGCGGCCTCGCTGCACAAGACTTTCTTCTTTCTCTCACTCCTATTCTGTCCACCTCTCTAACGCAAGAGTTAACCAGTATTCTCAATCATTCATCCCTTTCTCTGGTAAACTCTGGAACTCCTTGCCTGCTTCTGTATTTCCACCTTCCTATGACTTGAATTCCTTCAAGAGGGAGGTTTCAAGACACTTATCCACCAATTTTTGACCACTGCTTTGACCCTTTTAGGGACTGGCATTTCAGTGGGCATTTTTTTTATTAGATTTTTGTTGCCCTTGGCCAGTATCCTTCCTACATAAAAAAAAAAAAAAAAAAAAAAAAAAAAAAAAAAAAAAAAAAAAAAAACTTCAGTCTTTGCCATTTCGCATTTAGATAAGTTAAGCTTGACTCCGTTTTCTTTAAGTAAAGCGAAAGTTTCACTGAGTCTTTCGCTGAGTGTGGTGAAGTCTGAAGCCCAAATGATTAGGTCGTCTAAGTAATTTTTCATCCAACCCTTCTTCACGAGAGGAGCTAACAATGAGGCCATATGTCTAGTAAAGATAGCTGGAGAACAGCTTAATCCAAAAGGTAGCCTCTTAAACCTATAGAGAGTCACCCCATCACTGAAGGCTGTGAGGTCTCTGCTACCTTCCTCCAATAGAATTTGAAAATAAGCCTCCCTCATATCTAGCGTGGCATAGAACTGATGGCCAGCTGCTTGTTCAACTAATTCTTCTAGGCGGGGAAGCGGGTAAATGTCAGTAGTTAGGTGTTTGTTGACATGTCGGTAGTCAAGGCACATTCTTTTACTTCCATCCGGTTTATTGACTAATACTATAGGAGAGAGCCATGCAGATGTAGATTTTTCAATGATATCTCTGTTCTCCATATCTGTTAACATGTCTGATATCAGGGTTTTTGCTTCCTCGGGGTATCGGTACCTAGGACCACGACTAGGCTCTGGATTAGAGATATTAATTTTAGCAGGAGGCCCTTTCATTAATCCAAGTTCGTTTTTGTCTACTATGAATAAATCATGGTGATTGAGAATGATATTTTTTAAGATTGTTTTCTGCTCTCTAGTAAGGTTACTCCATTTCTGTTGTCTTATCAACTCCTCGAGTCTTTGTGGCCTACTCTTTGACTCCTGACACCTTGTTTGGTCATTGTGTGGCAACAGATCATTGTGGATTTCTAGGGAAGGAGTGGTTTGCTTTTGGTGGATGACTTTGATCGTCGGGGAGGAGATGTTTTCAAAAGTGCCTAATAGGGTTCCTGGTTTGATTGTTTTCCGGCCCTTAGTATCATTAATAAATGGGAGGGGGACCTTTTTATTCTCATCTACTGTCACAATCAAGGGGTGATGATTAGGCGTTAAACATGGCTGAGGCTGGATTAACAAAGTTTCTCCTGGGTTTTCTTTCACCGAGATAGGAAGAAACTGAGCTCGGTAGGGATCGAGTTTGATGGTATGAGTTAGACGGATGTGTTCTGTTTGACTGGGAGTGGTAGGAAGAATAGGTACCTCGTGAACTCGTTCCACCTTGCCTTTCTGCCTTTTGATATGATTAACAAGGTATGTGGTTTTACCCCACTTTACTGTATTTGTCTTACCATTCCATTGAAAAGGAGCTTGTGAAAGTATGTCTGTCCCGAGTAAGACGTCAGCGTCAAGGTAGCTATTCGGGACTACAGGGCACCATTGTTTGTGTATAGTCTCTTCACCTACTCCTATCTCTAGTAAGGTCATCCCCAAGATTCGTAAGGGTGAACCATTTACCCCTTGTAGTATAGGTACTGCTCGCCTTTGTGATATAGTTCCTTCTAATTTCTCTACCGCAGCCTCTGTGATTAAAGTATAGCCGCTACCAGTGTCAATGACAGCTTTAAGAATTTTCTTGTTAACTATGAGATTGATAGCGGGGGATGTGAATCCCTGGGTGAGTCATATATTCTGATTTGGTTTTCCGGGGCAGTTTTTATTTCCTCTCCAGCATCCATGCTGTCTACAGTCAAAACATGATCCACGGGCAGGTTTTCTCCAGCACTCCCTCAGCGTGTGACTATGAGTTCGACAGTGTGAGCAATATTTAGTTTGTTGTGTTGGAGAGGGGGAGGTTCTCAACCTTCCTACTTGATCAGTGAGACTTTTAATCTGCTGCTTAAGTTCCCAAATTTCCTTTGATTCCTTGGATGTTGCATTTGTTAGGTCTGGGGGATTTTGAGTTATTGGGTCAGGGCTACCAATGAGTTTTGAATTAGATTTTTCCAGTTCAGGTTTAATTCTAGCAATGGGGGAAGTATGGGCAGCCTCGAGCAGTTGGCGCTCATGTTCTACCCTGTCAATAAATTTATTAAGAGGATAATCCTCATCCAGGAAATCTTCTAGTCTAGCCTTTGCTTCTTGGGTTAAGCCCTGCCACAACTTTCTTTTGATAATTTTCTTACATTTAGGGAGTTTCTCTCCTGGAAAACTCGTCTCTAGAGTGGCATATTTGCAAGTGAATTTGTTGGCAAATGCTTGGGGAGATTCTACCCAATCATATGTCTGTGCGTCTATGTCTCTCCACGCCCTGTCAAAGTTAACCTCTTGGGAGAATTGTGATAGAAGCAATTGTTTAATACTATTTCAGGTGTGACAATGATGTAAGGTTTGATGGTTATGTATGAGAGCCGCGAGCTCGCTGCTGACCCTACTCTTTGCAATTTGCACTTTGCGGGTGTCCTCATTGCTACTTTGCTCCACCAGTTCAATGAAAATTTGCAATTGGGTAGTTGAGTCAAGACCTTGTAGGTGGTGGAGTTCAAGAATTGGGATATCTCGGGGTTTGGTGGGAGTGCTAGGTGCTCTGTGTAAATTAGGGATGTTAGCCAAGCGCCCAATTACCTGATTTTGTTGATTTAAGATTTGCTTTAGTTCCTCTACTTCCTGTTCTAAAGTGTTCAAGTCTTTCCCTTTACTTTCATGTTTAACTGCTCCCAGGCTCTCTCTGGTGTTATGATCCATTAAGTCCTGCCACGGGTCTAATCCACCCCTTGGGAGGCGAACATTATCAGTCATCTTTGCTCACATTGAAGTTTAACGTACTGGGTGTAGAACACAATCTCTCAGGGTGATTGTTAGGTAACCTGCGATACACAGTATGCGCTCAGGTTTTCTTCTTCCAGGACAATGTGTTCTACTCCACTGCCTCTCTATTGCTACTGTGACCTTCAATAACTCTTTTGATCTTACTGATTACTTGAGCTTGGCCTCTCTCATCCCAGTGAACACCATCCTCGCTCAGTTCTTGTACAAATTGAATATTATTAAAATGAATGTTTGGGGTCTTCAGGGCTCTCTTTACTCTATTATTGATTCCTACTTGGAATTTCTTATATTTCTCCACTGATATTCCCCTAGGGTTGGTCCTGGGTTCAATTTGGCAGACATGCACTAGTGATTGGCATTTGGCAGTGATTTCTTTGATGATGTTCTTAACATCGGAGAAAATCCTAGCGGGATTGGTAGATGTTTCTATGTCGTTGCTGCCTATCCACAAGATGGTCAAGTCATGTTGCCACTCGAGTACTCGATTTAACCGATCATCCTCAAAGAAAGTCCTAGCCTTTGCTCCAGGGGCTCTGAATATCCTAATTTGCACATTTGTTACCTCTAGATGCCGGGGAATCTGGCTATGCCCTACAAGTGCCACCTTCAACATTTACACTTATTTCCAGTCTCCACCTCTTTCGGTCAGTCGCGAAATAAATGCCACCGCTGCTCACCAGTTTAGTGCCCTCTAAGGGGTGTGATGTTCCCTTGTGGCAGACGATAATTACTAATCCTATCACTGGATTAAAAAAAATACAAACACTGACACTTTTATGATTTTTAATAAATAATGGAATAATCCGAAATAATAATAATAAGAAAGGAATTCAGAAATATAAAAATAAATGGTAGCGTACTCTTCAGTTACATAATTCCGAAATACAAAATGAATGGTAGCGTACTCTTCAGTTACATAATTCAGAAATACAAATTAAATGGTAGCGTATTCTTCAATTACATAAAAACTACGATGGAGATATTTTCGCGACTACTGAATTGCGGGGGAGACCAGAGAATAAATAAATAAATAACAAATATATACCCAAGAAGTATGTATAGACCTGAGGACAGTCTCACACGGTGATCTCGAACCAGGTGGTTTCACTAGTCCCGTGGAGAAAACCAACAAAAAAAGAACGAAAAAAAATGCGAATATCTATCCACTCAGAAATAGTTTATCAACAGGAATATCTGAGGGGAATCCAAGAGGGTCTGAGGAGAATCCGAGAGAGACTGCTTTAGTAAAATTATTGTTAAATAAACACTTACTTAATATTACAGGAATGGAGGGGGAGACTATCAGACTGCATGCTCACCTGAGGAGAATCCGAGAGAGACTGGCTTTGCTTGTGAGGAAATCGGCGGGAAACTAAGGATAAAGGTTTCCAATGGGGAAATTTATTAAGTTATAATTTTGTTTTTAGTGGGGGGGGGCGACTAGGTTGTGAGTTCAGGGATGAAAAATATGAATAATTAAGTTACTGTTTACTTTATAGTTGTTACTTTAAGAAGTTTAATTCAATGGACTTTTGAAATCAATTGGGGAATTAGTCAAAGTCTGGTATCTCTTCCCGGCTTGCGTAGCAACAGGGGTGACAAGGCAGCGAAGCAAAGAAGACTTATTAGGCTGCATTCACACCAAACGAGTCGCGTCGCGTCAAGTCAAGAGCGTCATTTGATGCGATTCATTTTGACTCATCTCCGTTCACACCGACTGCGTCAGCCCGCGTCAAGTCAGCACTCAGTGACCTGGGTAATTTCATGGAGAATGGATGCATGTTCCCTGGCTGAAGTAGCTGCTTTGTTGTGGCTTCGTCGTCGCAGACGTAAGAAGAAACAACGAATATGGATCCATGAACTGAACATCAAGAGGCCAGATTTTGGAAACTTCTCTCATCTATTCCCAGACCTGGTGAACCATCCAGAAAAAATTCTACAACTACTTTAGGATGACACATGAAAATTTTAAGAAGCTGGTGGAGTTGACTGGATCTTCCATAAAGAAAATTAACACAAACTACAGGGGTGCAGTTGGAGTTGAAGAAAGAATGACCATTTTTTTAAGGTAAGAAGTATTTTATTGAACATTACAATAATCATTCCATTAGGCTTCTGTGTAGGGCAATAGTAAATAAATATAACATAAAGACAGCTCATGTATATGGGAGGGCGTTCTCGAACTAAATTTATCAGGAATTCCACTTCCATCATGCTCCCGCAACGACGGACTCGCTGTGACTGATGTAGAAAATGGGTCCAGCCCTATCTGTGACTCGACGCGACGCGACGCGCCGTGACTTGACGCGACGCGACTCGCTTGGTGTGAACGGTTTTTTCAAATATACATACAAATTAATGTTAAACTCGGGTGGCGATTCATGACGCATGATGACTTGCCTTGACTTGACGCGACGCGACTCGCTTGGTGTGAACGCGGCCTTAGATTCGTCAACCTCATTGGCGCGGCGTAATTATCTGGGATTTGTTTGAGCTGGTTTAAGACCTTACCATTATAGAATTAATTTTATCGTATTAAGGGCTCCCCATTCTCTGGGATTAGGTGAAAAATTCGCCTCTATAACCTGGCCAAGCAGGAGAAATTACGTTTATTCACGGGGTAAATTTGTTATAGAAGTGGTCAACACAGTGACGCTGAGAGGGGGGGGGGGGGGAAAGCAAGGACAAAAGGACACTGAGGAGAGGAGGGGAAGGGGAGGGGTTAGTCACATGGTACTGAGATTCTGGTCACCCCCGCACACTACATGGGCCCTAGCCTAGGAAAAAAGTAGAAATATACATAATTAATTTCTCAGCACTACATATGGAGTATGCTTCACATGCATGGAGGGGTTCCATTCATACCACTATTTTTGACAGGATGGAATCAAAAGCTTTTCGTTTTATCAACTCTCTTCTAACTGACTGTCTTCAGCCTCTTTCTCATCGCCACAGTGTTACATCTCTTGCTATCTTCTACTACTATTTTCACGCTAACTGCTCTTCTGATCTTGCTAACTGCATGCCTCCCCTCCTCCTGCGGCCTCTCTAATGCAAGAGTTAACAACTATTCTCAATCATTCATACCTTTCTCTGATAAACTCAACTCCCTCCCTGCTTCTGCATTTTCTCCTTCCTCTGACTTAAACTCTTTCAAGATGGAGGTTTCAAGACACTTATCCTTCAATTTTTGATGATTCTCTTGACGTCTCTTTTGGGACTGACGCCTAAATGAGATTTTTTTTTTTTTTTCCGGTTTTGTTTCTCTTGGCCACTGACTCTCTTACGTAAATATATATATATATATATATATATATATATATATATATATATATATATATATATATATATATATATATATATATATATATATATATATATATATATATATATATATATATATATATATATATTCTGCCTTTGGCTGCACCAGGAGGAGTGATGATGGAGAGATATCATTTCACCAGTAAAGTGTAGAGATTTTCATGACCAAGCATCACATGAAATTATAAAAAAAAACTGTGTTACATCATTAGCGCCAAAAGACGTGGGAGATCATATGACGAGTTATTTCAAGAATTTCACTTGCAGTTCGTGTTCTGTGAGGTCCACATGCAAACAAATCAAATCACAGTAATGCAGAGCTCTATATGTGTCAGCAGAAGTGCAGTGAATTCTTACTTTTAACTATTAGAAGTGATAAATGATGTGATAAATCTTGATGCATTTGTATGTTACAAACTCCTCTGCTACATTATTTACTTTCTGACTAACAGTTATGACTTACACAAACAAATGGTAATCAAATTACTGGAAGATATAGTTTCTTGTGGCTTCAAAGTTAATATTAACATATAACAATCTCGCAAAAGCTTGAAAAATTGAGCAAAAACACAATGTTGGAGTAAAGGTGTCTTGAGCCCCGGGCGGTGAGGCATACATGGCTCCTCTCATTCCCTTTTCTTTTGTTTCTCTTTTTAATTGGAATGTTTGAATGCCTAACTATTTTGGCCTTTTTTGCGTAGGCCCGTGGTGGCCTCCCCTAAAGTCATTTCGGAGCTGCTGTCATCATCCCTTAATCCATCGTTGCAAATAATATATCGCGCAGTTTAACCTGACCTAGCCCACCATACTGTATGAATAACAAGTAGTTATTATGCATATTCTATAGGAAAAATGGAGATGGATTTAACAGAATCTCATATTGCGGTGGTCATTTTTTTTTTTTTATGTACTGCACAAGGGAACCAGGCCAAGGACAAAAACAAAGCAATTAAAATAAGCTTGCTATTGCATGGATGTAAATATTGCGTGATGGATGTCTGTGCATTGCGTCTACCTTAGGTACAAAGAAAAAATATAGAGAAAATCATCTTTGCAGTGTGTTATATGATAGTGACACTCCATCTGTTCACCTAAAAGGCTGTCACCAAAAATCTTCCACGATTTTTTTTTTTTTTTTTTTTTGCTGGTGTAGCATTCCCCAGTGGTTGTTGTAGCATATTAGCAGAGCACGTAAACAGTTTGTGATTTTAAGTCTGCGATCTGATGTTCGTATCTGCAGAATTGGTTGAAATGTTTTGTCTGTGGCAGTAATGTTTGTGATGCTTGCATCTGCATCATTGTTTCGTGTTTGTTTTAGTCAGCGATCAGTCCACCTCTTACGCAACACAATGTACATCCGGCTCCACACTTGATGAAGCAGCCTTCCTACCCTTACTTTTACCTAAAGCGACGTGTCAATTCAAGGGATTTTAACAGATAAATATCATTCCCCAGAAGTTATGACGTGTCAGTTAAGCCACGCCTCCTTTCCTAACCCTACTCCATGTCCACCCCCCTCCCATCCCCACTCCATCCTTGTTCCTACATTTCGCCTGTCACCCCCTCCCTGCTTATCTCCTACATCTAAGCACCCCCCTCCTCTCTCTCTCTCTCTCTCTCTCTCTCTCTCTCTCTCTCTCTCTCTCTCTCTCTCTCTCTCATTCATATCTAAACGTTCAGAACAATTTTTACAGTATAACACACACACACACACACACACACACACACACACACACACACACACACACACACACACGCATAGCGCAGGTGGAGGGTGGTGAGAGGTCATCATTCCCTTGAGTCTATGGATTAACTTCTGGATCGAGAGAAAGATGGGGGGTGAAGGGAGATAAAGGCTACAAGACGCTGCCCTTGTAAGTGTAAGCGACAACTTACGTACATCACATTATACCCACCTCTATTTAGTGACTGGGTTGTCATTAGAAAGTACCCGTACGTCTTGCGTTTTTACTTTTTGTTTCGAGAGAGAGAGAGAGAGAGAGAGAGAGAGAGAGAGAGAGAGAGAGAGAGAGAGAGAGAGAGAGAGAGAGAGAGAGAGAGAGAGAGAGAGAGAGAGAGAGAGAGAGAGAGAGAGAGAGAGAGAGAGAGAGAGAGAGAGAGAGAGAGAGAGAGAGAGAGAGAGAGAGAGAGAGAGAGAGAGACAGAGAGAGAGACAGAGAGAGAGAGAGAGAGAGAGAGAGAGAGAGAGAGAGAGAGAGAGAGAGAGAGAGAGAGAGAGAGAGAGAGAGAGAGAGAGAGAGAGAGAGAGAGAGAGAGAGAGAAATTGTTTTATATGATACAAGTCACAACTTGCCGGCCTTCTGACGCCGGTGCGATGCCAGGCCACGGACAGGCTCTCAATCAGTCATGCCTCACCAGAAGCCGGTGACGCGCAGCACACAGCGAGCACTTCCAGCCCGCTCGGCGCTCACTCTGGGTCTGCAGTGTGCAGGGCGCAGGCGAGCCGTGACTCACTGAACACCACTTGGCACAGGGAGGCCAAGAGAACAGTGCCCCTCTTCTGCGCCCTCATTTCAAACAACACACACTTGTAAATGGAAAGCAGGAATGGAGACGCGGCCACACCCGCCGCAGTCAACCCGCCACACAAGTCCACAGAACACAAAACGCAGCCACAGCCGCCACAGTCCACACAACACAACACGCGAACAAAACCACCTCATTTCAAACAGAACACACTTGTAAAAGGAAAGCAGGAGGGAAGAGACAGCCACATCCGCCACGCTCCACAAAACACTCAAACGCGGCCACACTCGACACAGTCCACCACACACTCAAACGCGGCCACACTCGCCACAGTCCACCCACCACACACACAAACGCGGCCACACTCGCCACAGTCCACCACACACACAAACGCGGCCACACTCGCCACAGTCCACCCACCACACACACAAACGCGGCCACACTCGCCACAGTCCACCACACACTCAAACGCGGCCACACTCGCCACAGTCCACCCACCACACACACAAACGCGGCCACACTCGCCACAGTCCACCCACCACACACTCAAACGCGGCCACACTCGCCACAGTCCACCCACCACACAAGGCCTCAGAACACTCACACCGCACTTGTTCCGGCGAATACTCAGCACACGCACGCCCGGGGCATCACAGTGCGGGCTGCACCAGCTGTATCCTGGAGGGAGGCAGAGGGCACAGGCGTGGCAACACAGACGGAGAGGACGGAGGAGACAGGCGAGCGTGGTACTGACCCGGCGTCTGTATTCTCTCTTTCCCGCCCCCTCCGGTGCTGTGTGCTCAACCGACACGCTGCTGCCTGAGACACTTCCCACACACACACACACACACACACACACACACCGGCCATAACAACTTCTGGGCCTACAAAACAGTTACCTAACCTCGTGATCGAATGCCCACCTGCGTGAGTGAACAAATCGCACCTCTCCCCACGTCCTGCAGTGCGAGTCCTTGCTGCAACACACACACACACACACACACACACACACACACACACACACACACACACACTAAAGCAACACCACAGCCACCAGTGAATACTTCTGTTGTCACGAAACGAAACTTTTTGAAAACTGTGACAGCATTACAATATTATATTATTATATCATATCATATCATATACCTGTCCCTGCAATACCATCAACACCTTGGCTTCCCTTCTCTCTCCGACAGAGCGCCGCACCCCCCCAGTGCTTGTACCAGGAACTGCTCTTAACAATCAGTCTCGGGGACGACGTGCAGGCGGTGTCCAGTCTCCTGTGTAAAGGCGCCCCCATAGAGTCCCTGGGTGGCCGCTCCGCCCTCAGACTTGCTGTCACCACCGACCGTGCACGCACCGTCAGCCTGCTGCTGGCGAGCGGCGCCTCCCTGTCCGCTACACTGCTGCAGGAGGCTTGGCAGAGCCCCAATGTGACCCACAGGGTGCTGGCCTCCCTCACCAGCGTGAGTACCCTCCCTTGCCTGTTTGGCAGCATTGCCACACTGTAAAGGCGAGGACGAACATCGTCACTGGATCTGAGTCTCAGCGGCGGCTCCTTTGCAGGGTGGAAAGTAAAAAGCTTGGAGAGTTATAGGTCTGTTAGTTATATAGGATAAACTTTGTGTCGGAACAAGTTCAGTTTGAGGTGTTAGTGGTGCGTGTGACAGACCTGCAGCACACCAAAGTCTTCCAACATTACAGAACATGCAACTCAATCTCATCACTCCATAAAAGGACGCCATTAATATTGGGTTTTACAGCAATGTCATTAGAGTTCATTTAATGTCTTTAGAACAAGCAAAGAAGTAGATCCCATAATAGTTAAATGTCTGCTAATTCATCAACATCGACCTTCAATGAACTCTAACGACACTGTTGTAAAACCTAACATTTAGGAATAATAGGAGAAAACACTTCTTTGGTCTGTGGTAAGATTACATTCGTACATGCATTTTTGTACTTCATAGCACTCCATAACACTTGTGCGTTCATGCCTCGCCGCTTGCCGTGATCTGTCAGCCAGGCTGTTTGTCTTACTGAGAGAAACCATTGCAAGTAAGAATAACAATCTCTCTCTCTCTCTCTCTCTCTCTCTCTCTCTCTCTCTCTCTCTCTCTCTCTCTCTCTCTCTCTCTCTCTCTCTCTCTCTCTCTCCTGGGCTGGCGGAAGTTTGTCAGGATTGCTGTATTTGCTGTCTTGGTCTCTGCTGTAAATGACGTGTCATTTTGGTCGCTGGGGTCTAAGTGGTCTCCAGCTCTGTGGTTCTCGCTCACCGCTGTTTGTTAACACGTAATTAAATATTTTTGCCTCTCTGAAAACTTGCCATGGAAATAATTTTTAATGTAGGACATAAATGATACTCTGACCATTGATGTTCTGTCTGTGCAGCTCGGAGATCTTGAGGAGGGTGACAGCAGCAAGGCGGCAGCACCCGGTGGCTTTATGGTCACATTTCATTCAATTGTTACCTCTTGATTATATATATATATATATATATATATATATATATATATATATATATATATATATATATATATATATATATATATATATATATATATATAAAAAGCAATGTTACAGTACTGACGTCACTGGGCTCCAGGCTGGGTGATACACACAAACACACACACGTTGTTTAGTCCTGTAGGGAACACCAACCCTCCTTCCACGCAAGACTCAGAGGCAAGGCGTGTGCCTGATATCTCAACCCTCGCTCTCTCGCAGGCCTACTGCTGCCGGCTGCGTGTGGAGCAGCGTCGTCTGGTAGAGGTCAGCCGCGTTCTTATCGAGGGCATCAGCAAACTGCTGGAAGACATCGAGGGAACTACTCCGTGGCTGGCTGCCTGGCGATCGGGCGAGGGCACTGACCACGCAACTCTGAGCGACCTCCTGGCAAAGGCTGCGGCTGCCAACTGCCCCGTGACTGCCGCATTCCTGAAGAGTGCAGGGGCGTGGCCTTTCTTTAGCCAAGCCTCGGGTGGCAGTGCCCTGCACGCAGCGCTGGACGCCGGCCACCAGACCATGGCCGAGGCGCTGATCAGGGACCTCGGGGGCTGCCCTTACGTGCCGGACACACACGGTCGCCTTCCAGTGCACATGATGAGTGACGAGGAGCGACAGAGGCTGGAGCAGGTGAGGCTGTCTGTTTGTGTTCTCTCTCTCTCTCTCTCTGAGTAGGGTGGTGGTGAGGGTCGCGGATCAGATAGGAAGGTGGGCAAGATGAAGTGTGACTGGTGACTAATATGATAGTAATACACCAGTAACAACAGCAACAGCAACAACAACTACTACTACTACATAGTTACCACCATTACCACTATTATTATTATTATATTAATATTAATATTATTATTATTATTATAACTATTATTATTATTATTTTTATTATTATTACTATTATTATGTTAACTGATAAAATAATTGTACTACACACACACACACACACACACACACACATACAGCATAGTACAGTGGTAAGCAAGCTCTGGTCACAACTGAGAAAGTCCGGGTTCGAGTCCCGGGCATGACCAGGTAAAGGGGGTAAAATTCTTAATGTGTAGCCGCTGTTCACCCAGCAGCAAGTAGGTACGGGATGTAATTCGAGGGGTTATGGCCTCGCTGTCCCAATGTGTGGTGTGTCAGTGGTCTCAGTCCTGCCAAAAGACAGGTCACTATGATCTTTGAGCTCTTCCATAGGGGAACAGCTGCCTGGGTCACCACCAGACGACCATTGGTGAATGACATACATCTTTTCACCACACACACACACACACACACACACTCACTCACTCACTCACTCACTCACTCACTCACTCACTCACTCACTCACTCACTCACTCACTCACTCACTCACTCACTCACTCACTCACTCACTCACTCACTCACTCACTCACTCACTCACTCACTCACTCACTCACTCACTCACTCACTCACTCACTCACTCACTCACTCACTCACTCACTCACTCACTCACTCACTCACTCACTCACTCACTCACTCACTCACTCACTCACTCACTCACTCACTCACTCACTCACTCACTCACTCACTCACTCACTCACTCACTCTCTCTCTCTCTCTCTCTCTCTCTCTCTCTCTCTCTCTCTCTCTCTCTCTCTCTCTCTCTCTCTCTCTCTCTCTCTCTCTCTCTCTCTCTCTCTCTCTCTCTCTCTCTCTCTCTCTCTCTCTCAAGTCGCATCTTTCTCACGTTGCACA
>NW_026973703.1:440000-492500 GCF_035594125.1 Scylla paramamosain
TAAACCCAGCTGTGACCTCACTGGACGTTTCCCTTTGTGTCTCACAACACAAAGGGGCAGTCACAGCCTGCCCTCTAAAGACAACTCTCTTCCTCCACATAAAACTACAAGCACCTAATAACAACACACACCCTTCAATCAAAAATTTCAAAATCATCATGGCGACTCCTACACCAGCCTCGGAGTCCCCATCTGGGGAGAGGACCATAAATGTTCCCAGGTCGGACTGCCTTTCTGTCGACGACCTTAAGTGTCTTGACGCCCCCCTCAACTTTTTCTTCATTAACTTCTGCAACATCTTCCGAGTTTTCCACCATCTGACTGCGACTGACAGAGTCACTCTCAATCTAAATTTACTTGTCTGTATACCTCTCACCTAATTCCTCTGACTATAAGAAATTCTCTGATTACTCAACTTCCAAAGTGGAGCACATTCTGACCCTCTTCCCTTTTGCAGAGATCTCCATTCTTGGAGACTTCAGTGTTCACCACCAGCTTTGACTTTCCTCTCCCTTCACTGACCATCCTGGTGAACTAGCCTTCAACTTTGCTATCCACCACGACCTAGAGCAATTGGTGCAACACCCTACTCGTATTCCTGACCGTCTTGGAGATGCGCCCAACATTTTTGACCTTTTTCTTCACCTCTAATCCTTTTGCTTATACTGTTATCCTATCTTCTCCGTTGAACTCCTCCGATCACAATCTCATATCTGTATCTTGTTCTATCGCTCCAATCCTTTCTCAGGATCCCCAGAGCGGAGGTGCCTCTGGCGTTTTGCCTCTGCTTATTGGGAGGACCTGAGGAGGTATTATGCTGATTTTCCTTGGAATGACTACTGCTTCCGTGTCAGAGACCCGTCTCTATGTGCTGAACGCATGACAGAAGTGATAACGTCTGGCATGGAGGCGTACATTCCTCACTCTTTCTCTCGACCTAAACCTTGACCTGGGCCCCATATTAATAAAGACTCTTAGGAGTACTCCTAGGAGCACTCCTAGAAGTGCTTTTTATCTTCGACTTTGCTTCCAGAAGTTGCTCCTAAAAGCAACTTTTACTTTCAAAAATAAAAGTTACTCCTGGGAATAGAAATTTCGCTGAAGTAGCGGTTTTTTCTAAATGTAGCAACATTATTTTGAATCAAATCTAACAAGATGTCGCTCTATTGGTGGTAGTTTATGTTTGTGAATTAATCTTAAATATTTCTAAGTAATTCTAGACTATTTCTGAGCATTATTAAGAGCGATATGTGATTTCCGGACACGTCGATATTATGGCGGATGTAAACAAAGCACCGCGCTCCCTGCCTGGCCAACATGCCGCTTGTCTTCTCAAGATGGATGCAGAGGACGGCTGCCGCCCCAACACTGGAAGAAATTAGTGCAGCTCTGAAACGTTACTCCTCGTAAACCTCACGGAGGAAACTAAACAATAGAACAAAGCAGAAATATGATCAAGGAGTGACCGCCAAGCAAAACAAGGCTGTATGGCCAGACACTGTTGAACATCTAAATTAAGCATGCTTACATACATATCTCATGCACTGTACACACACACACACACACACACACACACACACACACACACACACACACACTCTCTCTCTCTCTCTCTCTCTCTCTCTCTCTCTCTCTCGTCTCTCTCTCTCTCTCTCTCTCTCTCTCTCTCTCTCTCTCTCTCTCCTCTCTCTCTCTCTCTCTCTCTCTCTCTCACACAGACACACACACACACACACACACACAACATACAATACACAC
Source organism: Scylla paramamosain (assembly GCF_035594125.1). Taxonomy (NCBI): domain Eukaryota; kingdom Metazoa; phylum Arthropoda; class Malacostraca; order Decapoda; family Portunidae; genus Scylla; species Scylla paramamosain. The sequence goes on from NW_026973703.1 coordinate 441,759, forward strand.
ACACACACACAACATACAATACACACACACACACACACACACACACACACACACACACACACACACACACACACACACACTTCTGTCGTTGGAGACAAAAGTCAGTGTACCCTCTCTCCCTTAGCGATGCCTGCTTATTTCCAGCAATTGGAGGAACTGCATACATTTTTTTTTTTTTCGTTTTTGCTAGTATATTTAGGAATGTCCTTGTATGGCACAGTGATCACGAACAGGCACAGTGCCATGCAAGGAGGCCAGAAAAAAAACGGGGAGGCTATCATGGCGGCTATTCCCTGATCAACTACCCTCCTCACTGACGTCTGCGTATTTCCTGTCATTGAAGAAAACATTTATACATTTCTTCGCTCTTGGTAGAATATTTGTGAAATAATTCTTATTAAGAATGTCCTTCTATGTCACAATGATCACACAATGGGCGCGCAGTTGTGTTAGGAGCCCAGTAAACAGAAAGGAGGCTGTCAATGCCAACCGTCTTGCCCCATCCGCCAGCTGGTCCAACCTGCGCAACATTGCTAATCCTGTTCACTCCCAGGCACTGACCACTTGTCACACTGTGTAGCCTTCTGACAGCAATTTAGAAATTAATACGGGCTCATTTTGTTCTAATGCAAGTCTGAAAAGTGTCATGCATTAATTTTAGGACCGTGAAGAGAAAAACGCTGCCTCGAAGCTCGCGACGCCCGCCAACGGGGACTGGGGACTGCTGATACGGCGAAAGTTGCCTACGGCAATCAAAATATTCGTGTCTGAAAGAATACTCTGCAGTTCTGTGATATCTATCAAAATAATCCTAATTATACACTGAATTTCTATTTGAAGTAATTATTATACCACAAATGGCTTTACAAGGTACAAACAAGTTAATGATGTAAGGGAAGCATAGCGCTTGATGACTTCTTACGCATGGTGACGGTATTCTTACACGTCTTGAAAAAGGACTTTTCTCTGTATGAAATGCCAAACAAGTAAATTTAAATGATTAATTGCGACAGCTGTGTTCTTTACATGCCTGCTACAAATACATAAAAAAGAAAAAAATAGTGATTACTGCGGGGTGGGCTGTTACGCCACAACAGCTGAGCTTCACAGCACCAACTCGCCTGGATGATGGTGTTCCTTAGAATATCTCATTTTATAGTACAATTTTTACTGATTAATAGAAAGCAAGATTTAATGTTTCTTGAATATTAATTAGAAGCTTACAATAATCTCATTCATCCACCAGCAAGACTTACGTATAAAGTCGTATGGCAAGTGTCAGGCGTAGTGGTACCCAAGGATGAGCGACATAAGGATACTTCAGTGAAACGTCAACTCAGCCATGACGTCAAGCTCTCCTGTCACGTCTAGGTGGTGACGCACGCTGGAGACCCTCGCCGGCAAGAATCTCCTTCAAACCCAAACATTTTTCTCCTAATTCTTGTTTTTTTTTTTGTTTTTTTTTTTCTACGTTCATCACATCATGCGAAGTGTTGTGTTCTCTTCAAGAGTTAACAGGTGTAGTGAACATGTAATTTTAGTCTGATGTGGTATTAACATTACATAAGAATATATAATATTGTACAGCCAGCCAGCCTTAGACCCTAGCCATTATTGATATAGTCACTAACCCAGAAATATTAGATCATTAACTGACTTTCTTAGTGAATGTTCAACATCGTACCTAGGGCACATTACATGCACGTCACGTCTCGCACCCATCCTTTGCCACACGTCTACCATTTCACCATAGATCTGCCTAACTTTTCTTCTCACATCATTACATTTTTTCCATGCCATACCATAACTATCCTTAGGAAATGGTGTTAGTCCTCATCAAACATTTATAGTAACCATTTCAGCACAAGTGTGCCGTGTTTTTACTTCAATGAAAAGAACATTTCCAGGTTAACAGGAATACACTGCAGGCATGTAGATTCAGTACTGTACTGTACAGGTATTTTGCTATACGGAGTACTGATTTCTCAGGGTTTTTTTTTATTTCTATGTTTAGTGGAGTGTTTTTACTTTGTCAGCATGAAATGTGTTGATGTGGGAGTGGTGGCGAGGGCAGTGTAGCAGCGGTGCTCACGACACCGCCAGGGTCTTGCAGTTGTTGTTGTTGTTCTTGTTGGGGATCTGATGGAGCCGTGCAGGCTGTGGTGCTACAGCCCCTAGTGCCCTGAAGGTGCTGGCAGCAGTTAGGTTAACTGGTTAGACTCTTGTAAGTTGTCCAGACCTCTGGAGGAAGACCTGGTGTGCTTGAGTGTCTTGAAGGCCAAGCTGGCGGGGTCTCCAGTAACGTTTTTTTGTTTACAGATGTGACATCACAGATACATGGCGCGATGCATTGTAGGAAAAAAAAACAAGTGCTTGGTGAACTATCCATATAGTCTGTAATCCTTGTTGGTACCTATAACTCCACTTCCAATGGGGCGGAGCTTAGCCTCGGGTCGGTGGCCTCCCCACTCACTGTCGGAAAATTTTGAATCGCTTCGGAACCTAAAGGATACAGAGATACAGCTTAACGCCACAACTCTTGCTTGACAAAGAACCTAACAAGCCAGTAGGCTTCCCACAGGACCCGCAGGTCTTGCCATCTACCACTAGTCATGCAGAACGCACTTGTCAAAAAGGTCTCTTGCATTCCCGATATACTTGTGGAAATAATTCACAAGACCCAGGTCACATCCAGAACAACGCATCTCTCTCTCTCTCTCTCTCTCTCTCTCTCTCTCTCTCTCTCTCTCTCTCTCTCTCTCTCTCTCTCTCTCTCTCTCTCTCTCTCTCTCTCTCTCTCTCTCGTGATGATAAATAAATAAATATATTGATAAATAAAAAAAATGACATGAGATCTATTACTGTAGCAGCAGCGTCTCGTAAACTGCTGCCACACCATTACCAGAGTTTGTAGAGGGAAGCAAAATAAAAAAAAGGTCCATTTGAGTGCCAAGTCCCCAAATGATTGCTAAATAGGAATAAAATAGATGACGGTGGATAAGTGTCTTGAAAACTCCTTCTTGAAAGAGTTCAAGTCACAGCAAGGAGGAAATACAGAAGCAGGAAGGGAGTTCCAGAATTCACCCCAGATTGGAATGAACGCTTGAGAATATTGGTTTACTCTTGCATTAGAGAGTTGGAGAGAAGAAAGGTAAGAGAAAGTAGAAAGTCTCGTGCAGAGAAGCCGCGGGAGGAGAGGAATCATACAGTCAGCAATATCAGAAGAGCAATTGGGATGAAAAGAACGGTAGAAGATAGCAAGAGATGCAACGTTGAGGCGATGAGAAAAAAGCTGAAGAGAGTCAGTCAGAGGAAAGGAGTTTATGTTTTGAAATGCATTTGATTGCACTTTGTCTAAAAGAGCGATATGAGTGGAACTCCCTTCCCTCACCTTACATGTCAAGCATACTCCACACATGGACGGGTAAGGCCACTGTACTGAGTTAGCAGCTGGGAAGTAGAGAAAAACTGGGAGACGACTCAGAGCGCCTAACTTTATAGAAGTTGCTTTTAGCTAGAGATCAGATGTGAAGTTTTCAGTTTAAATTATAAGTAAAGGAAAGACCCGGGATGTCCAGCCTAGAAGAAGGGGACAGTCGAGTGTCACTGAAGAAGATGAGATATACTGAAAGGTTGTGTCAAGTTGGTAACTCGATAGACGAAGAAATTGAGTTTTTGAAGCAGGAGGAGGAGGCAGTAGATACCTACCAAAACGATAATTACTCCCAGTGAGGTCTAAAACACTGTTCAGGGGGTGCTGTGAACTTATCATTAACCCCAGCTGTGACCTCACTGAACGCTTCCCTTTGTGTGTCACAACACAAGGGAGCAGTCACAGCTTGCCCTCTAAAGACAACTCTCTTCCTCCACACAAAACTACAAGCACCTAATAACACACACACCCTTCACTCAAAAATTTCAAAATTATAATGGCGACTCCTACACCAGCCTCGGAGTCTCCATCTGGGGAGGGGACCATTAATGTCCCCAGGTCGGACTGCCTTTCTGTCGACGACCCTAAGTGTCTTGACACCCCCCTCAACTTTTTCTTCATTAACTTCTGCAATATTCGGGATCTAAGATCTAATTTTCAATCTGTAGAACACCACCTCTCTTCTTCTAAACCTCATCTTCTTTTCCTCACTGAAACTCAGGTGTCTGAGGCAACTGACAGTAGCCCCTTTTTTGTTCCCTCCTACTTTCTCTATCCTCATTTTCGATCCAAAGTTGGATGTTGCGTTTATGTGCGCAATGACTTAACCTGCTCTCGTGCCCACGCTCTTGAATCTTCCGAGTTTTCCACCATCTGGCTACGACTACAGAGCCACTCTCAAACTAAATTTATCTGTGCTGTATACCTCTCACCTAACTCCTCTGACTATAAGAAATTCTTTGACTACTTAACTTCCAAAGTGGAGCACATTCTGACTCTCTTCCCTTTTGCAGAGATCTCCATTCTTGGAGACTTCAATGTTCACCACCAGCTTTGGCTTTCCTCTCCCTTCACTGACCATCCTGGTGAACTAGCCTTCAACTTTGCTATCCACCACGACCTAGAGCAATTGGTGCAACACCCTACTCGTATTCCTGACCGTCTTGGAGATACGCCCAACATTCTTGACCTTTTCCTGACCTCTAATCCTTCTGCTTATGCTGTCACCCTTTCTTCTCCGTTGGGCTCCTCCGATCACAATCTCATATCTTTATCTTGTCCTATCACTCCAATCCCTCCTCAGGATCTCTCTAAGCGAAGGTGCCTCTGGCGTTTTGCCTCTGCTAGTTGGGGGGACCTGAGGAGGTATTTTGCTGATTTTCCTTGGAATGACTACTGCTTCCGTGTCAGAGATCCGTCTTTGTGTGCTGAGCTCATAACAGAGGTGATAGTGTCTGGCATGGAGGCGTACATTCCTCACTCTTTTTCTCGTCCTAAACTTTCCAAACCTTGGTTTAACACAGCTTGTTCTCGTGCTATACATGATAGAGAGGTAACCCACAAAAGGTACTTAAGCCTTCCATCACCAGAATCTCATGCACTTTATATTTCTTCCCGGAACCATGCCAAGTCTGTTCTCCAACTAGTCAAAAACTCCTTCATTAACAGAAAGTGTCAAAACCTTTCAAGATCTAACTCCCCTCGTGACTTCTGGCATCTAGCCAAAAATATCTCCAATAACTTTGCTTCTTCTTCTTTCCCTCCTCTATTTCAACCAGATGGCACCACTGCTATCACATCTATTTCTAAAGCTGAACTCTTTCCTCAAACCTTTGCTAAAAACCCTACCTTGGACGATTCTGGGCTTGTTCCTCCCTCTCCTCCACCCTCTGACTACTTCATGCCACCTATTAAAATTCTTCGCAATGATGTTTTCCATGCCCTCGCTGGCCTAAACCCTCGGAAGTCTTATGGACTTGATGGGGTCCCTCCTATTGTTCTCCGAAACTGTGCCTCCGTGCTTGTACCTTGCCTAGTCAAACTCTTTCAGCTCTGTCTGTCAACATCTACCTTTCCTTCTTGCTGGAAGTTTGCCTACATTCAACCTGTTCCTAAAAAGGGTGACCGTTCTAATCCCTCAAACTACCGTCCTATTGCTTTAATTTCCTGCCTATCTAAAGTTTTTGAATCTATCTTCAACAGGGAGATTCTTAAACATCTATCACTTCATAACCTTCTATCTGATCGCCAGTATGGGTTCCGTCAAGGCCGCTCTACTGGTGATCTTCTGGCTTTCCTTACTGAGTCTTGGTCATCCTCTTTTAGAGATTTTGGTGAAACTTTTGCTGTTGCCTTGGACATATCAAAAGCTTTTGATAGAGTCTGGTACAAAGCTTTGATTTCCAAACTACCCTCCTACGGTTTCTATCCTTCTCTCTGTAACTTCATCTCAAGTTTCCTTTCTGATCGTTCTATTGCTGCTGTGGTAGACGGTCACTGTTCTTCTCCTAAATCTATTAACAGTGGTGTTCCTCAGGGTTCTGTCCTGTCACCCACTCTCTTCTTATTATTCATTAATGATCTTCTAAACCAAACTTCTTGTCCTATCCACTCCTACGCTGATGATACCACCCTGCACTTTTCCACGTCTTTTCATAGGCGTCCAACCCTTCAGGGAGTAAACATTTCACGCAGGGAAGCCACAGAACGCTTGACTTCTGATCTTTCTAAAATTTTTGATTGGGGCAGAGCAAACTTGGTATTATTCAATGCCTCAAAAACACAACTCTTCCATCTATCAACTCGACACAACCTTCCAGACAACTATCCCCTCTTCTTCAATGACACTCAACTGTCGCCCTCTTCTACACTGAACATCCTCGGTCTGTCCTTTACGTATAATCTGAACTGGAAACTTCACATCTCATCTCTAGCTAAAACAACTTCTATGAAGTTAGGTGTTCTGAGACGTCTCCGCCAGTTTTTCTCACCCCCCAGCTGCTAACTCTGTACAAGGGCCTTATCCGTCCATGTATGGAGTATGCTTCACATGTCTGGGGGGTTTCCACTCATACTGCTCTTCTAGACAGGGTGGAATCCAAAGCTTTTCGTCTCATCAACTCCTCTCCTCTAACTGACTGTCTTCAGCCTTTCTTTCACCCCCGCAATGTTGCATCTCTAGCTGTCTTCTACCGCTATTTTCATGCTAATTGCTCTTCTGATCTTGCTAACTGCATGCCTCTCTTCCTCCCGCGGCCTCGCTGCACAAGACTTTCTTCTTTCTCTCACCCCTATTCTGTCCACCTCTCTAACGCAAGAGTTAACCAGTATTCTCAAATCATTCATCCCTTTCTCTGGTAAACTCTGGAACTCCCTGCCTGCTTCTGTATTTCCATCTTCCTATGACTTGAATTCCTTCAAGAGGGAGGTCTCAAGACACTTATCCTTCAATTTTTGACTTCCGCTTTGGACCCTTTTATGGGACTGGCATTTCAGTAGGCATTTTTTTTTTATATCGGATTTTTGTTGCCCTTGGTCAGTGTCCCTCCTACATATATAAAAAAAAATTGAACAATACTAAGTTTGCTCTACCCTAATCAGAAATTTTAGAGAGATCAAAAGTCAGGCGTTCTGTGGGTTTCCTGCTTGAATTTACTTAATAAAGTGTTGGACGTCTACGAAAAGACGTGGAAAAGTGCAGGGTGGTATCATCAGGGTAGGAGTGGATAGGACAAGAAATTTGGTTTAGAAGATCATCAATAAGTAATAGGAAGTGTATGTAATCGGACAGAACCCTGAGAAACACCACTGTTAAAAGACTTAGGAAAAGAACAGTAACCGTCTACCACAGCAGCAACACAACGGTTACAAAGGAAACTTGAGATAAAGCTACAGAGAAAAGATAGGAGCCGTAGGAAGGTAGTTTGGAAATCAAAGCTTTGTGCCAGACTATATCAAAAGATTTTGGTATGTCTAAGGCAGGGATTCTCAACCTTTCCTCCGTCATTAACCCTCTCGGCTTGATGTATTTCTACATCTACTCCCTTACTTATTACACTCTCCCTTCCTCTCCCTCCTCCCTCTTCCTCACGCAGGTACGCGAGTGCGCGCGCGCGCGCGCACGCACGCACGCACGCACGCACGCACGCACGCACACACACACACACACACACACACACACACACACACACACACACGTTCGTTCTCTCTCTCTCTCTCTCTCTCTCTCTCTCTCTCTCTCTCTCTCTCTCTCTCTCTCTCTCTCTCTCTCTCTCTCTCTCTCTCCAAGTCACCAAGTGTTGTGCCTGGACTTAGTGGAAGGCAACACAAAGTGAGGCGGGTCGTCACTAGCAAACCATTAAAAACCTGACGGTCCACAGCCGCCTCGCCGTCAGTGGATCCACGTTAAAGCTTTACATTGGCGCAAGATATTACGACTCAAGAGCTTCCGCGTCCAAGGAGTGGCGGCCTTAGTAGCTACCTCGCTTGCTGCTCCCTTCCCCTGCTTCCCCACACCTGGGGTTACTTGGAGTCGCCTACTGGACCCTTCCCACCAACACTTGTCTTCTTTCCCTTTCTTTCTTTTTTTCTTTCTTTTTCCGTACCCTTCCCATCTTCTCTTCATTGTACCTTTCCTTTCCTGTTAATCTTGCCATTTCCTTCCCACTGACCACTACCTTCACCTCCCGCCCTGGCTGGCGTGCCATATCCTATTTGCCTTGTTTCTGGCCTCTGTGCATTGTTTCCCTAGACGGAGTTCAGAGTTAACTATAACTCCTAAATCTTTCTCGCACACTGTACCTACCAGAGTTTCATTGTTTAATGTGTACGTACTGTGTGGGTTTCCTCTACCTGCGCTAAGCACTTTGCATTTATTAATATTAAACTGCATGTTGATATTAAGCTGCAGGTATATGTGCACAGGTATATGTGCATTCCTAGATAAGAATACACGGGAATGTCTGTTCACGATGGCAAGCTTGTATTAGAATGAAACAAGTTCTGTTTTGTGTCCACAGAGAGAAGACGATTTTCTTAAAGTATGTGCAGCATTTTTGTTCAGAAAACCACGCACTGATTACTGAGGTCAGCCACTGATATAGAGCTGTATAAAGCTTCTGCGGCAGCAGCGGGAGGGTCAGGTGGACCGTCAGGGCATCGTGCTAGTCAAATGTAAATTTTCCCCTTTAAAGTGGACTGTATGTAATAAGTATGCAGGCTGTTGTAACAATTATACTTCATAAATAAAAAAAAATAAAAAAATTATATATATATATATATATATATATATATATATATATATATATATATATATATATATATATATATATATATATATATATATATATATATATATATATATATATATATATATATATATATATATGTATATATATATATATATATATATATATATATATATATATATATATATATATATATATATATATATATATATATATATATATATATATATATATATATATATATATATATTACTACCAGAAAGGATTTATTTTCGTTGAGTTTTAAAGATCGCTGCAGCCTATCTGGGGGGCTTCACTAAGGGTAGCGGCAAGGTGATGTAATACGTGAGGTAACGCTAGTAACCATTTCAGGAGGCCCAGAGTTTGTTTTGACCAGATTAGCGCTTCATCTGGAACAGTGGTTCTAAAACTTTGCCACGTGGCGCACTCAAGGTGCATCTTAGGCCTTGACGGTGCACTTAGCCTGTAGTCAGTGCAATGCGGGGCTATTAAAGGGTACAAATATAAAATTTAAGAGCACATACCTATCCAAGAAAGTTTGGCTGAGCACTTCGTTGATAATCAGGGCACACAACCGAATCACTGACCTAGAACTTCATAAGTAGCCTACGGCGATCTTGAAAAATTTGTGTTAATACATTACTATTATTTTCCATTTGTACAGGAACTAAATATTGGCCTAGAGCTCCAATCCCTATGAGACTCCTGGCACAGTGGCCAAACTGGAAACTAATAATCTTCCCGGTGAATTAGATAAAGTAACTAACCTGTAACTGTGTTCACGTGACTCTTTGAAATAACATACCTGATTTGTCCCTCCGCGATGGGTACACTGCACTTCTGTTGCCGTGCCGTGGCCAAGCATTTGAGAGACCATGGCACTACTAATGTTTGTACTCTTCTAGACTACTGCCATCTGCTGTCGTTTGCTCTGTTATTTCACCAAGGTCACCAATACGACCACCTCCCGGCATCACGACAACTCTTCCCGGCACACGGCAACACTTCCCGGCAGTACAACACTTCCTGGTAACACAGCAACACTTCCCGGCACACGGCAAAACTTCCCGGCACACGACAACACTTCCTGGTAGCACAGCAACACTTCCCGACACACGGCAACACATCTCGGCATTACGACAACATTTCTTGTAGCACGGCAACACTTCCCGGCGCACGACAATACTTCCCCGGCAGTACAACAACACTTCCTGGTAACACGGCAACACTTCCCGACACATGGCAACACTTCCCGGCAGGCAGTACAACAACATTTCCTGGTAACACGGCAACATTTCCCGACACACGGCAACACTTCCAGGCAGTACGACAACACTTTCTGGTAGCACAGCAACACTTCCCGACAGTACGACAGCACTTCCTGGTAGCATAGCAACACTCCCCGGCAGCGCGGTAACACTTTTCGGCACTCGGTAACACTTCCTGGCAGTACAACACTTCCTGGTAGCACGACAACACTTCCTGGTAGCACAGCAACACTTCCCGGCAACGCGGTAATACTTTCCGGCACACGGCAATACTTCCTGAAAGCAGGGCAGCACAGCAACACTCCCGACAGCACGGCAGTAAGGACACCGCCCATTACAGTACTGCACTGGGATCACGACGATCTCTTTCACTGTGTAATTGGATCACGGCAAGAATAACGTAACAGCAGAACATCAGTGACAGGCGGCCGCGGCTTACGGAACGTATTTTATTCACTCACACCACAGCAATTTTGTCACGCGCACCTCAGAACTTAACACATTTGAACACACAGGTTTTCCTTCCTCGCATCGCCATCATCGCCCTCCGTGCGTGTCACAGCCATCAGTAAGCCCGTGTTTAGGCATTAAGTCAAAACCAAGTACCGCGCTCAGCACCAGAACGAGGGACACGCGACACTTCACCACACCGCCACACGCCATTCACTTCACTGCACCACAAGGAAAATAAGTAGCAGGCAAATTATGAGAGTACTAAACAAAACAACATCAATATTAATAAATCCTATAACATGAACCTTCTCTCCCTCACTGGTTTAGGGACTCCAGTCGCCTACACTCTGAGAGGCTCTCAGCTCACAGCCGTGATCGCGCATGCCCACCACCCGCCACCCTCGCCACCACCGATCCACTCCGTGAACATGAGACACGAGGCGAAGCACCTTCTCTCTAACGACACTTAAGGCCTTCATACCATCCTCATTGACTCGCCAACACTCTGAACGCGCACAGCTCAACCACTAGTGCCGCCTGCCTCTATACACGCCCTCCACACTGGCCTCCTGTCCCGCGCTACCAATTATAATTATCTCCGCCATCGCCGCCACGTTCCTGCTTCCAAACACCGCTGTCACTAGTCCTGTTGTAGTATTAGTTACACACACACACACACACACACACACTGTGTGTGATGGAAGGCAGGCTGAGGTGCAGAGGCGCGTGAGGCGTTTAGGTGGAAATCAGTCACGAGGTGTGGGCGTCCCTGTGCGGGCATTGGTGTGGCTACGCAATGTGCAGGAGTGGCGGCTGCTGGAGGCTGCAGGGAAGTTTTCAAAGGCGACTGGAAATTGTTGGGTTCTCATGGGTGTTTTTTTTTTCTTTTTTGTTTATGACCATTTTGTCACTGATGCTGCTGCTTAGGATCACTGCAGCTGCTTAGGACCATTGCAGCTGCTTAGGAACACAGTTGCCAAGGACCAGTGCAGCAGCTTAGCACCACTGCAGCTGCTTGAGCCCGTTGGTAGGTCAATTGTAGCTGCTTAGACCCACTGCAGCTGTTGATAGCCTCGTTGCAGATGCACAGGTTCACTAGTGGACTCGTTGCACGTGCTTGAGGCCCATTGCAGCTGCCTAGGACCACTGCAGCTGCTTGAGCCTGGCCTGTTTGGTTGTTAAATCGTGTTGTTTTTAATCATATGAGGTGGTGAGGTGACTGACAAAGCTTTTACTTAAATTTCTGCGTCACTTCAACTTAATATGTGTATGAGATAGTGAGAAAAGAATAATGTGTGGTGATTTTATTAATCTGTGGAAGAAGCACTGAAAAGACCCTTACACTGCGTGACTTCAATACAGAGATCCAGAGGAAAAAGTGTAGGTAGCCGATTCAAAGGAGAGGAGGAGACCGAGGGAAGCTGTGACAAAGCTTTTGTTACTGTGAAGCTGTGTAGCAGGCTTGTTACTGGGAAGCTTTTGTTACTGTGAAGCTGTGTAGCAGGCTTGTTACTGGGAAGCTTTTGTTACTGTGTACTCAGAGAGCAGGGTTGCCAGGTCAGCGGCAGTATTTTCGCGCACTTTTACTCCAAAAAGAGCCCAAAACCCGCGGACTCCACCCTCCAAAAGAGCTCAAAAAGAGCCCAATATTTTATGAATAATATGCATAATAATAGCAAGCCACCTTGTGTCAGACAGCTGCTGCAACAACATCTTGAGGGGCTGTTCTCCCACATTGATGGTAGCGTACACCTCTGCATATTTTTCTGCTGTCGGAGAGAGCTATTCGAAAAATACTTATATGTCTGCGATACCATGAACTCAAGGTTTCATGGCATACGACATGCATAATTGTAACGAGTGGCAAATGCACTTGATGTGTGTAACCTCCGGATTTATTTCACGTAATCGTGAGGTTACGGAGTTGTGTGCTCCGGACATTGTGTTACAGCCATCACTTGCCAAACCAATACACTTTTTTATGTCTAGATTTACCTTTTTTTTCAGGAACTCAAGCAAAGATGCTGTAACAGCCTCAGCAGTGCTTCTATCGAGTTCAACAAGTCCCAAGAATGATGTTATGATTCTTTTCTGTTCGTAACTTGGGTACCGAACAACAACAACAACAACAATACACAGCTTTTTCTTCCTATTATTGTCAGTACTTTCGTGTATTATCAATGAATATTCACTTTTGCCAATGTCACAACACAGTTCCTTCAGCATACACGGTGCTAACACTTTGTTGTCTTGAGCCCGTCCTCTTGTTCCCACTCTTTACAGTATTTTTTGCTGTATTTCGACCACTTGCTCATGTTCACGTGCATACGTACACACGTATGCACGTGGCCTGCATCCAGTATACTTGTATCTCCTCCAGGCAGGCTGAGGCAGCTACGAGGCTGAGAATAAATAAACTGGCTGTGTTTCAGTGTGTGTGCTGTGAGGTGAATGTGGAAATTATGGGTGCGGCATGCAGGTGTTCAGGATGGATGCCCTACAGTCTTAATGAGGTCATGCGGCCCTAGTAGTAATCCCCTTAGGGAGAGGGGAGACTTGTTCACACCACCCTTCTACTGGCTGACCTGGCGCCACTCCTTATCATACGAGTGAGTCTACTCCCTCATTTGGTATGTCGGGAAGGCAAGAGTATATTATATATTTTCAAATATAAGTAGCCCAGAAAATAGCCCAACTGCGGTAAAAAGAGCCCAAAAAGCGCCAAACCGCGGAAACCATGTTTTTCACGCCCAATACCAGGAAAAAGAGCCCAATTGGGCGAGAAAACCACGGACCTGGCAACTCTGTCAGAGAGGCTGACGCTGATGGTGAGGATGAGGGTGATGATAGTAATGATGATGAGCAGGAGCAGCAGGAGGAAGAGGAGGAGGAGGAGGAGGAAGAAGAACAGGAAGAGGAGGAGCACTAAGAATAGAATAATGATTACCAACAGGAAGAATGACGCTAAGTAGTAATACGAGTTAATTAAATCACAATAACTTTTCATCAATAAGCTCCCCCCAGCCACCGTCCTGCAGCGCACCCATTACAGCTTGATGAAGGGAAAGAAAACACTGATGCTGGGATAATGGCAGATGAGTGGGCGACATTACACCACCACAACCACCACCACAAGCCCTGCCTCCGTTTCCGTGGCGAGAAGCTTTATTTGTAAATCACTTGTAGGTTCATGAACTGAAGCAGATCCTAAACAGATTTTCTTCATAACAGTTGTGTCCTTACATTATTATAACACAGTCTGGTAGTAACTTGCTTTCCAAATAAAATAATACACACTCAGAAATGCAAGGAAGGTCAGGTGGCAAGTGTAGGCAGGTGACGGGACAAGAATGAACCATATTATGAAACACTTCTGCGCCGCACCTACACTACATTCAAAAGGCTCTTGTTCAAGTGATACGGATTCTTGAGGATGATTTTTACAGTTTCAGTGATAGAATAACAAGATCTCTACATTATTAACGGAGAAACACCTGAGGATCCGGCGTGTAATTTGTGTGGCCTTTGAAAACAGTCGTGGTGAGAGAGCGAAGCGTTTGGGAATACGGGCCACAGAACCAAGTGAAGCTCGCCAGCCAGTCAGCGGCGGCGGGCTGCGAGAGTACCAGCGTGGGCCGTAGTGTCGAGGAATCTGCCTTGTTACAGCAGTTACTGTGTGGTTTTATAAGTGCTGCCGTGGTGTGATTAGTGACAGTGCGAAGTGGTGAAGTAGTACCTGACTTGTTAATTTTCGTACGTTCTCAAGCGTTCTCTAACCCGGAACTTAATAATGCTAATTTTATATGTTGGACAATTGCAGTAGAATACCTGTGTGCTTTTATGTGTGCTCTTAAAGTGGTGTTGTTAGTGACAGAGCCTCAGGAAGCAAGGCATGTGTCTGATTGGTATTGAAATGTGATTTTCTTTCGTTGTTTTGAGTTTCTATAAACCGGAACTCATTGACGCTGATCTTAAGCGTTGCACAGTAATAGGCTTATTAATATTAAGTGAGTGCTCATTGATATTGATCTCAGACATGGCAGGCAGTCAGAGTACCTATGTGATTTTATATGTGCTGTTAACGTAGTGTGGTGAGTGACAGACCCAGGTAGTTAGTCACTGGTCAAAGGCTGTGTTCTGGTACAGGAAGACGCGTGTCCACTCTTGCGCAGCCTCACCACGACCCATAATCTGATTTTGTCTCAGGAAACAGTGAGTGAGTGCCTTCGTGAGTGACACAGGTGAGGGAAGACTGGTTGGTACTGAAATAATGTTTTCACTCGGCTAACGCTTGGAAAGACTTGAGTGGCCTCGGCTTGCTGTCAAGTGTAGTGGTGTGGTGAGGTGCAGAACAACGTGTATCTCAAGGAAGAATGCAGCTTTCGAACTCGCCGAATAAGTAAGTAGAAATAAGTACTTACCGAGTGCTCCTCTTTTCAGATTCATGCATGTCTTACCTTACTTATGTTACCTTACTTAGCACCTGCCTTGCCTTGCCTTGCCTTGCTTTGTCTTGCCTTACCTTTTTTTTTTTTTTAATTTTTTTTTTTTTTTTTTATGTAGGAAGGATACTGGCCAAGGCCAACAAAAATCTAATAAAAAAAAATGCCCACTGAAATGCCAGTCCCTTAAAAGGGTCAAAGCAGTGGTCAAAAATTGGTGGATAAGTGTCTTGAAACCTCCCTCTTGAAGGAATTCAAGTCATAGGAAGGTGGAAATACAGAAGCAGGCAAGGAGTTCCAGAGTTTACCAGAGAAAGGGATGAATGATTCAGAATACTGGTTAACTCTTGCGTTAGAGAGGTGGACAGAATAGGAGTGAGAGAAAGAAGAAAGTCTTGTGCAGCGAGGCCGCGGAAGGAGGGGAGGCATGCAGTTAGCAAGATCAGAAGAGCAGTTAGCATGAAAATAGCGGTAGAAGACAGCTAGAGATGCAACATTGCGGCGGTGAGAGAGAGGCTGAAGACAGTCAGTTAGAGGAGAGGAGTTGATGAGACGAAAAGCTTTTGATTCCACCCTGTCTAGAACAGCAGTATGAGTGGAACCCCCCCAGACATGTGAAGCATACTCCATCAGACTTAGCAGCTGGGGGGGGTGAGAAAAACTGGCGGAGACGTCTCAGAACACCTAACTTCATAGAAGCTGTTTTAGCTAGAGATGAGATGTGAAGTTTCCAGTTCAGATTATAAGTAAAGGACAGACCGAGGATGTTCAGTGTAGAAGAGGGGGACAGTTGAGTGTCATTGAAGAAGAGGGGATAGTTGTCTGGAAGACTGTGTCGAGTTGATAGATGGAGGAATTGAGTTTTTGAGGCATTGAACAATACCAAGTTTGCTCTGCCCCAATCAGAAATTTTAGAAAG
The DNA here is from genome assembly GCF_035594125.1 of Scylla paramamosain. Taxonomy (NCBI): domain Eukaryota; kingdom Metazoa; phylum Arthropoda; class Malacostraca; order Decapoda; family Portunidae; genus Scylla; species Scylla paramamosain. Next base: position 457,541 of record NW_026973703.1, read on the forward strand.
ATCAGAAGTCAGGCGTTCTGTGGCTTCCCTGCGTGATATGTTTACCTCCTGAAGGGTTGGACGTCTATGAAAAGACGTGGAAAAGTGCAGGGTGGTATCATCAGCATAGGAGTGGATAGGACAAGAAGTTTGGTTTAGAAGATCATTAATGAATAATAAGAAGAGAGTGGGTGACAGGACAGAACCCTGAGGAACACCACTGTTAATAGATTTAGGAGAAGAACAGTGACCGTCTACCACAGCAGCAATAGAACGGTCAGAAAGGAAACTTGAGATGAAGTTACAGAGAGAAGGATAGAAACCGTAGGAGGGTAGTTTGGAAATCAAAGCTTTGTGCCAGACTCTATCAAAGGCTTTTGATATGTCCAAGGCAACAGCAAAAGTTTCACCAAAGTCTCTAAAAGAGGATGACCAAGACTCAGTAAGGAAAGCCAGAAGATCACCAGTAGAGCGGCCTTGACGGAACCCATACTGGCGATCAGATAGAAGGTTGTGAAGTGATAGATGTTTAAGAATCTTCCTGTTGAGGATAGATTCAAAAACTTTAGATAAGCAGGAAATTAAAGCAATAGGACGGTAGTTTGAGGGATTAGAGCGGTCACCCTTTTTAGGAACAGGTTGAATGTAGGCAAACTTCCAGCAAGAAGGAAAGGTAGATGTTGACAGACAGAGCTGAAAGAGTTTGACTAGGCAAGGTGCAAGCACGGAGGCACAGTTTCGGAGAACAATAGGAGGGACCCCATCAGGTCCATAAGCCTTCCGAGGGTTTAGGCCAGCGAGGGCATGGAAAACATCATTACGAAGAATTTTAATATGAGGCATGAAGTAGTCAGAGGGTGGAGGAGAGGAAGGAACAAGCCCAGAATCGTCCAAGGTAGAGTTTTTAGCAAAGGTTTGAGCAAAGAGTTCAGCTTTAGAAATAGATGTGATAGCAGTGGTGCCATCTGGTTGAAGTAGAGGAGGGAAAGAAGAAGAAGCAAAGTTATTGGAGATATTTTTGGCTAGATGCCAGAAATCACGAGGGGAGTTAGATCTTGAAAGGTTTTGACATTTTCTGTTAATGAAGGAGTTTTTGGCTAGTTGGAGAACAGACTTGGCATGGTTCCGGGCAGAAATATAAAGTGCATGAGATTCTGGTGAAGGAAGGCTTAAGTACCTTTTGTGGGCCACCTCTCTATCATGTATAGCACGAGAACAAGCTGTGTTAAACCAAGGTTTAGAAGGTTTAGGACGAGAAAAAGAGTGAGGAATGTACGCCTCCATGCCAGACACTATCACCTCTGTTATGCGCTCAGCACACAAAGACGGGTCTCTGACACGGAAGCAGTAGTCATTCCAAGGAAAATCAGCAAAATACCGCCTCAGGTCCCCCCAACTAGCAGAGGCAAAACGCCAGAGGCACCTTCGCTTAGGGGGATCCTGAGGAGGGATTGGAGTGATAGGACAAGATAAAGATATGAGATTGTGATCGGAGGAGCCCAACGGAGAAGAAAGGGTGACAGCATAAGCAGAAGGATTAGAGGTCAGGAAAAGGTCAAGAATGTTGGGCGTATCTCCAAGACGGTCAGGAATACGAGTAGGGTATTGCACCAATTGCTCTAGGTCATGGAGGATAGCAAAGTTGTAGGCTAGTTCACCAGGATGGTCAGTGAAGGGAGAGGAAAGCCAAAGCTGGTGGTGAACATTGAAGTCTCCAAGAATGGAGATCTCTGCAAAAGGGAAGAGGGTCAGAATGTGCTCCACTTTGGAAGTTAAGTAGTCAAAGAATTTCTTGTAGTCAGAGGAGTTAGGAGAGAGGTATACAGCACAGATAAATTTAGTATGAGAATGACTCTGTAGTCGTAGCCAGATGGTGGAAAACTCGGAAGATTCAAGGCACGAGAGCAGGTTAAGTCATTGCGCACATAAACGCAGCATCCAGCTTTGGATCGAAAATGAGGATAGAGAAAGTAGGAGGGAACAGAAAAGGGGCTACTGTCAGTTGCCTCAGACACCTGAGTTTCAGTGAGGAAAAGAAGATGAGGTTTAGAAGAGGAGAGGTGGTGTTCTACAGATTGAAAATTAGATCTTAGACCGCGAATGTTGCAGAAGTTAATGAAGAAAAAGTTGAGGGGGGTGTCAAGACACTTAGGGTCGTCGACACCTTACCTTCCTTTATTTCACCTCGCCTCTCCTTCACGAAGTGCCGTGCGGATTGCATATTGCAAATCATGTTAGTGGCCACGCCAAAATGTAATTCTAGTATTCTATAAGTTGTATGTATTGCAAACTATGGCATTTACTAAAGCTTACACGTTGGTGACCATGGAATGCAACACTCTCTCTCTCTCTCTCTCTCTCTCTCTGCTGCTGCCGCCGCTGCCGCCGCCGCCGCCGCTGCCTCATCCTCATCCCTCACCAGGGAGAGTTCCGCGGTATATTCATGAAGGGTGAGGCAATATTCAGTAACTCCATTGTATTTATAGCTCACTCTAGGGGAAGGCACTGCAGCTTTCAAGGGTGTTTGCACGATGGCTGTGAGAGTTTAGCAGGAATTCAATTTATCACTGTGGTCTTTATAATCGTGGTGAGAGAGAGAGAGAGAGAGAGAGAGAGAGAGAGAGAGAGAGAGAGAGAGAGAGAGAGAGAGAGAGAGAGAGAGAGAGAGAGAGAGAGAGAGAGGGGGGGGGGGGAGGGGGGGGAGCAATAAAACAGACAGTAGTGGTAGTTATTGGGGTTTTCAAGGGTGTCTGCTTGATGATATCGAAGGTTCAGCGGGAATTCTGTATTGACAACAGGAAAGACACCCTTGACAACACAATGAATTATTATGTTCTTTATAATCTTGAGGGAAAAAAAAAACACGGTGTAGAGGAAGTCACTGGAATTTTTAAAGGTATGTATGGTAAGAAAGAAGAAAGGAAAGAGAGAGAGAGAGAGAGAGAGAGAGAGAGAGAGAGAGAGAGAGAGAGAGAGAGAGAGAGAGAGAGAGAGAGAGAGAGAGAGAGAGAGAGAGAGAACGAAGAAAACTCCAAATGCATCAAGAGACAGCTGAAAAATAAACAACACTTAATGAAACAAGAAATTGTAAAAAAAAAATATATGCAAATAAACAGGAAAAGAACACACACACACACACACACACACACACACACACACACACACACACACACACACACACACACACACACATTTTTATGTGAAATTCCACTTGTTTTAATGTTTTAATGTTGTTTTTTAATGTTCTTTGCGAATCCTTCTGGGAATTAATTATTAGTTTGTATATGATTTGTAGAAATTTGTAGTGTGTGTGTGTGTGTGTGTGTGTGTGTGTGTGTGTGTGTGTGTGTGTGTGTGTGTGTGTGTGTGTCGGAATTAATTATTAGTTTGTAGAAATTTGTAGTGTGTGTGTGTGTGTGTGTCCTTGTTTTGCATATACACAACCAAACACCATCCTTCTTTTAATCATAATATATATATATATATATATATATATATATATATATATATATATATATATATATATATATATATATATATATATATATATATATATAATATTAAAATAGAAAGAAAACAATGTTCTTCTTAGAGGGCGATTAAAGAAAAGCCAAGGCAAAAGGAGGCGGAAGAATAAAGAGAAAGAAAGAGGAAAAACATCAAAACATGCGCTTGTTTTACTCCACTTACGCTCATTATGGAAACTTTTCGCATACGTATCGCAGATTTTACCAGCCGGAAGGGAAATTACAATAAATAATCAGCAGAATTTTATCTTTTCACTTTTTTTTTGGGGGGGGGTCCCACACCGCGATGAATAAAACCCACATTACGCCACATCACACGGCAAGGCAGCGAAACGCTACGAGACAAGTTGAACCTCGGCAGAACCTCAAAGGATCTTTTTTAGTGCTAGAGAGCCTCTACGAACCCAGTCTTATCCCATAACCTCTCGCCAATATTACCGTATCCCATCTAACCCTTACCCCAGCGCGCCCCAACCCATTATTTCATGCCTCAACTTATCCCAACCCATTCCAACCTACTATAATCTATCTCAACCTCACTCCACCCTACCCCAATCAACCTTAACCTGCTCCAACCTACTGCAATCTCATCCTTACCTACTCAAAACTATTCACTACACCTTAACTTAACCTAACCTCACTCTAACCTACCACATCTCGTCACAACCTACCTCAATATATCCCAGTTTCCCTCCAACCTAACTTAACCCACCCGAACTTTGTTCCAACCTGTTCTTACCCGCCAATGCACCCAAAGCTCACTCTAACCTAACCTAACCTATCCCAATCTAGCCCTGCAGCACCCCAACCCCACATGTCTCGACGTAATATTCCTCCATAAAACTTTCCCGCTAAAAACTCACAAAACTTTAACGTAACAGAATTATGATACGAAACCCGACGCCAAAGAAAAAGCAATACAAACGAAGGTGAGCCGGGAAACAATGCTCTTTATTACAGCAACGTGAGAGAAATGAACCTAAGTGATTCCGGACGTGTGTAAGAAAATGTTACAGGTATTAATAAAGAAAGGAGAGGGAGAGAAAGAGAGGTGTCGTGTAGAGGTTACAAAAAAGAAAAAAAAGAGGGATTGTGGGATGAATTCGAGTTTGCAAAAAAAAAAAAAAAAAAAAAAAAAAAAAAAAGAATCACAAGAGAGTATGAAAGAAAGAAAGATGCGTAGTATAATGTACAAGTATTTTGAAAAGAAATAAAAAAAAAATATAGAACAAAGAGAAAAAGATAGAAAGAAAAAGGAATGAAGGAAGAAAAGAAGGGAAAAGAAAAAGACAAAGAAAACAGGAAAGACACATATATGAATACAGAAAATATTGAAATAAATAAAGCCTTCCAGACACATGTGAAAATAAATAAGTAAATAAACAACAAAAACAAAAAGTAAGAGAAGAAAGAACAGAGAAAAAAAAAGCTCTCACAATAAAGAAATAATACGCAAAAACAAACATATATGCTAATAAAGTAGTAAAGGAGAGAAAACACGCTGAACACAAGAACTGGATAAGAAATACACTGTGGAAATGATAAACAAGGAGAGGACAGAAGGAAGGATATCTGAGGCAGCAAATTCAAGACATCCGTACTCTGAACACATCACTGGCTGGCAGAGAAACACACAAGTAAGATGAAGCCAAACACCAAACACGGGAGAAAGTTGGTTGTTCTTTTCACGTAAAATTCCTTAAACAGCAGAAACTCAAAAGGCAGCAGACATAAAATTAATCGCGGCCCTGAGGGAAGGCAGGACTGTGTGTTGGATGTGCTGTATACAACTTCCTCCAATGAAACAAAACTTTTCACTCATAAAATGTTGTGAGGGGAGCGAATTCAAGCGGATGGGATGGGATGCCACTGTCTGCTTCTTTTCCCATTATAGACTCATGCAAAAGACATGACTTCAGATATGAGCCGAACTCGTGCACCGATAAATAAGAGTTACGAATAGGGGAAACCGAATAAAACTACCGAATTCACAACAGAAAACCATAGAAAAAGGACGAAAAAACAACAGCATCAACAACTGACTCACTGAAGAATAAAACAGGCAAGGAAATTGAAAGAAAACGAGATATGAATAACAAACCAAGACCCACAGATGTGAAAACGAGAAAAAAAAGAACAAAAGAACGTTTAAAATACCAATCCACTAACACCGGAGGATAACAGGCAAGTTTAAAGCACTGAGAGAGGTGGGCAGCGAGGGAGAGCCACGCGGAAGGCGCAGAGGTGAGGCTGAAGGGTAAACACAGGCTTCTCACGTCATTCATCTTTAAAAACTGGATCTTGCTGACGCGGAGGAGGAGGAAGAGGAGGCGAAGGGTAAAGGAAAACACGGAGGAAAGGAAGGGAAACTTTCTTAGACCCCAGCGAGATAAACAAGAAAGTATCCACGCACACACGCACACACACACAAGCATAGGCACATGTAGCTCTCTCTCTCTCTCTCTCTCTCTCTCTCCTCTCTCTCTCTCTCTCTCTCTCTCTCTCTCTCTCTAGGCACTGCACAACACCGCGAGCACGACACTCAAATGAAAACAGAATCACAGGGGCGGGAAACTAACACGGGGGAAAAAGGGAAAAGCTTAACTAAAGAGATCAGTTAGCCATGGCGTGCATTGTAAAAAGCTGAACTTGAACGTGGGACGCACCAAGTGGAACCATCTCCTCCCTGGGCCGCGTGAGGAGAACAGAGTGCTGTCCCAATGTCAGGACTGCCAGTACAGCACACAGCCGCCCCTTCGCCGCCCACGCCATCACGCCCACGCCAAAAGGACGGTGGGAAATTTCACGTCAGACGGAAATAGTGACTGGACATCAAAAGCAGGAAGAAAGAATAGGAGAGCGAAAGGGAGGAGGGAGAAAAATAGTAAGAGGAGGAACGCTCTTGGCGGGTCTCACTTCTTTGGTAGCAGCGGTGCAGGACGAGGAAGAAGAGGAGGAAGAGGAGGAAGAGGAGGGAAAGGTATAACCTCCTTCACCAGCAATAGGTTGGAAAGTCAAATTGGTGGTGGTGGTGGTGGTGGCAATGTTTTGGGGGGCGGCTCGGGGGTGTCACTACGAACGTTCCACTTAACAGTACTTATTCACGTGCTTTTTTGCCACCTTCACAGTTTTTTTTTCTTTTTTTTATATTTTCGGAATATAATTTCCACCGGTGAGGTTTATTAAACTTCGCGAGTCGTCACTTTTTTTTATTTCCTTGGATTCGAAAGAGAGGGAAATTATTTTTTTCGGCGATGATATTCCGATACCGCAGGCGAGGCAGCGGCCCACTCAGGCTTCCACAACAGAGGTGAGTGTTTGCTGCATGCACCTTTAATTTGCGGATATTATTTGTTTATTTTATTTATTTACTTTTTTCCTCAGTACCTCCCAGGTGTCAGCTAAGCGTGAGCCACAATTTTATTTGACAATTAAACTCACTTTGCGCTGGAGGAGCCGAAGTGGTTGGTACTGGCGCCTGGGCTTTACTGAAACATATTTTCTATCCTTCCAGAATTCGTGTTACCTTATTTTTACTTAAATTGTGATAGGGAAGGGACGGCGTGCCTCGATGGATACTTCAAAGGGCTGACCTACATTCCCTCGGCACTCAGAGGGACCTACAGGGAAGCGAGGCGTAGCACAGGGGAGGGAGGGGTGCATGAGAGGCACACAGCGACACACTAACAATCGAGGGACACTTTTGAGGGATATCTTCGAAAAAAGCATTTCACTAGTAATTATGACACCATTTTTCCTTTGAGTGTATCGTCGGAGGTCTACAGGTGAACAAATGGCAGCATTGTCCTATAACGAGGAATGCTTCCCTAGACGGGACCAGGAAATTTCCATCCTTCTAACATCAACTAGAATTTGCATCCAGTTTTCCAGAAAAAAACACAAGAATTCATATTTCCAGATACTTCGGCAGCGGGACATCCAGCGCGGGAATACAAAGAAACACTGCGAGATTCCGCGGTGGTGATGTCTTTGGCTGAGAGGTAGTCAGGCTTCTGTCAAGTCGGAAGCTGCAACAGACGCCCACAAGGGCGTAAGAGTAAATTGATTTGTACATTAATAAAGTCTGTATGATGTTATTAATCATGTTTTTGGAGCATATAAACAATGAGGTCTGAGGGGCTAGTTATGAAATTTACTTGTGTACGCTAGCGACATGTGGAAGCTTATAGTGTTGCCAAAGTCACAATCTCTTTCGTTGGAGCTGATTCGACAATTTCATGTCACGTCATACCATGGCATATATATATATATATAGAGAGAGAGAGAGAGAGAGAGAGAGAGAGAGAGAGAGAGAGAGAGAGAGAGAGAGAGAGAGAGAGAGAGAGAGAGAGAGAGAGGACGTGACGTGGGCGGAGCTCTCAGTCGAGGCTGAGATAAGGGGGGGAGAATTTGTGGTAGTCGGCCGCATGGGTAAATGCATACCTAATATAATGAATTATGTATGGTTACTTCTAACACTGTTTTGCAGCAACTTTTTACCTGCATAATAAAAGCCAAAATTTATTTCAGTAACTATCCAGCTTTTACGTAGGTCTCCCCAAAGCCGTGCGTCTCCAGTTGAGTACTCTACTTTCGTTTTAAGGGTCTTTCTGTAAATACCCTAAATTTAATAAAAAACAGTGGTTCTGCATGATGGCAGCCAAGCGTGGCAGAAATGCGCTCATTTGGGATTATATGGAGCTATCAACTCCAGAACAAGCAATATGTTTGGTGTGTAAAGACACCTTGAAGTTCAGTGGAAGCACAACTTCCAACCTCTTCAAGCACCTCCGCATAAAATATCCGATTGAGTACGCAGAGCATAAGGAAGAAAATGATCGTGCTGTGGCTGCTAAGTCACTAATAACAGCAATCTGAATGGTTACTTGTAGTGTGCACCCTTCACCACCCTTCACCTTGCTGCAGTGTGTCTCACTCGACTAGAACTGCTCATTTATTTTCATGATTGTATATTTATATCATGGAAATCTTTATATATATATATATATATATATATATATATATATATATATATATATATATATATATATATATATATATATATATATATATATATATATATATATATATATATATATATATATCCTTGGTAAGCATCATGGGAAAGACGGTCTGCATCTCAGCAAATTGTAGCCAAAGGGCGAGAGTCGTGATGTTTGTGACAGGTGGAGGGGAATCCTGGATTCTGTCCGTGCTTGGATTCCCTTGCAAGCACCAACGTATCTCGCGCCTGGCAGACAATAGGAAGAATCTCGGGCGCCCGGGGCTTGTTAAGAACTTAAGAGTACATAGGATTCGTGGAGGACTCGAATCCCACGAATCCAACAGGGCAAGTAATCGGATTCGCGATTAACCCGTTTTATAGAATCCTGCATAGCCCTTCTGGCACCTCCCTGACGGTGCCGGCCCACTGAGATAACAAGTTCCCCGCCATGTTTCAACGCCCGGCTGCCAACCGCACGATGCATTCAAACGTCGCCTTCGCCAAACACACAGTGAGTCCCCTGCACGGGCACACCTCACGGAATACTACATACTGCTCGTAAACCCGCGAGAAAAACACGCATTTCTGTCGGTGATCTAACGTAAAACTGCACGCGAAGGGATGATCAGCAGCTACTGGGGAACGAGGAAAGATATGAACTGTGTTCTTTACGAGGGGTCTGTATGCTTTATGTGGTGCGAATAGAAGGGAAAAAGGGCCAGTATGACACCCTGGGCCGGGCTGGACAGCAGCAGTGAGTCGCGATCAGCTGAGAGGAGTGCCAGAGGGTTGGTATCGACTTCGGGCGGCGGTGAGCAACTGGTGGAAGCGTGCGTGACCAAGCCAGCCACCAGCCACCCCACCCAAGCCACTCAGCCACCCACCCAAGCCACCCAGTCATCCAACCAAGCCACCCATCTGTCCAGCCAACCAAACAAGTCATCTCTCGCCAAGCCAGCCATCAGCCACCCAGCGAAGCCACTCAGCCACTCAGCCAGCTACCTAGCGAGACCACCCACCCAAGCCACCTAGCGGAGACACGCATCCACAACCCAACCAAGCAAGCCTTATAACCAAGCCAACCATCAGCCACCCATCCACCCAGCTAAGCCAGCCACTCAGCCACCTAACGAAGCCAGTCTACTTAGTCTAACAACCACCCAATTAGCCAGCCACTCCACTAAACAAGCCACTCAGCAGCCCAGCCAGCCAGCCACCTTGCCATTATTCATATATACAACCACCCATAAAAGTCTATACCCATTCATTCATCGATCACTTAAGTCATCCACCTACTTATCCACACACTAAACCATCTAGTCTTCTTCTATGCCAGCCAGTCCAATAACTCACCCATGCAACCATCCAACGCAAACGCTGCCAGTCAAACACACAGCTTTCCTCCCAACCGTCCTGCCTGTCACACACACACACACACACACACTAACGCACAGTAACCTGACAAGCCAGGCAGGCAACCAAAGAGCCAGTCAGCCATCCCGCCTGCCCGCCTGCTACCACGCCAGCAAGTCAATGAACCAAACAGGCAATCAGCCAGGCGGGCAGCTGAGGGAGGCGAGGGGCGGTGTGTTCAGTGTCGCTCCATCACAAACAATCAGCACACAGATGAACACGCAGAGATTCATTCCTCGTGGTGTGTAATTGCATAATCAAAACACGTGCTGCAAAAAAGAGCCACGACTTGGAATCAAAGTTGGCGGGCACACAGCACACGCAACTCTCACTAATATGGAGGACATATACGCACGCAGCGCACATAGATATAACGACTACCTTCTGTTTGGTGACGGCTGAAAATATCCCGATAAAATACAAGCTACGGAAGAATACCATACACATAATCAAAATATGTACCCCTCCGGACCCGGAAAACGAAGTATTATAATAATTTTGGAAGAGAATTCAATTAAAAAACGGAACTGTGTCTATCGAGCATCCGGGTCCCTTCGAAATTTATGACTTATCAGTAACCGGAAATATGTGATATGCAAGAATCTGGAAATCAAGAGAAAATCATGAAACTTTAATTTATGTAAAAAAAAAAGAAATATACAGGTGTCACGTTCCGAGGAATATTGAGTGCGCTGTGGAAATTCAACCCTGAATTACTCTTTTGTTTTACACACTGCGCAGAGTAGTACCTGCTTAATTCATCCTTTTTTATACTGATTTTCCCCATCACCAGCGCTTCAAACACCGGAGATTTACGTGCACACCACACTATATACTGTACATGGAGAGGTGAATTAGTACTGCGTTGTGTTATTGCTGACCTTAATGATGCAGTAGTAATTGTGACAAGAGGAACTGTGAAATGCTGAACCATGACGAGCAATGATGTTACAGGAAGAAATATACACTGAAAGGGAAATATTTCTGCAACATGGAGGAGGAATACAAAGGAATACAAAGGAAAGCCAAACAGCAACAGACCTTTTGGTCCTTGCAAGGCTGTTTGGTAACTACTTCTAACTAGCCACAGGGAAGAGAGACAGGACAGCATAGCAGAAGGCTCCTCCCCACTATTCCCAACTATTTCCATGCCAGCGCAAAGTTGGGTAAAAGTACCATGCAGTATGGAAAAACTGACATGGAATTTTCATAGGAAAGGTTGAAAGGAAGTTGTATTATTCACCCTACGTGAACTCTATACGCCTATCTGAATGTTAATACAATTTATAATAAAATTGGTGTTTCTAAAATAAGAGTTTATTAGTGAATTTAGTAATTATTCGGAAAAGAAGAGAGCTTGTTGGGGATTTGCTTTTAAATATTTGTCTATTTTATTTTTTACATGATTCAATAGTATTGCTGTTCACAATTTCTGCAGGAGGTTTATTCCATATATTTACTGTACGATCAAAGAAAAAATGTTTGGCTTCGTGGGATTTAAAACGTTTGGGTATAATCTTGAATCCATTATTTCTTGTTAGGTTAGAATGATCAATGGTAAAATATTTATGTGCATCAATGTTACTATATCCTTTGAAAATTTTGAACACTTCAATTAGGTCTCCTCTTATCCTGCGCTTTGTTAAACTAAATAGGTTTAGTTCTTTCAATCGTTCCTCATACGGCTTATTACGCAATCTTGAATCATCTTTGTGACTCTGCGTTGTATCTTTTTTTTATTTTTTCAGTATCTTTTTTGTAATATGGTGACCAGAACTGTACACAGTATTCTAGATGAGGGCTCACCAGTAACTTATATAAGGCAAGTATAACTTTTTCTGATTTAAATTCGAAGGTTCTTCCAATGAACCCTACTAATTTATTTGCCGTCTTTACTGTTTCTGTGCAGTGTTGACTCGGCTTTAGGTCGTTTGACACAACGACACCAAGATCTTTTCTTTATCAGCGCTTGACAGTGGCATGTTATTCATTACATATCTCGCCTGAACATTGTTGCTTCCGATATGTAGAATTTTACACTTTTCTATATTGAATCTCATCTATCATTTTTCTGCCCAGCTTATTAGTTTATTGAGGTCACACTGCAGTTCCTGCCATTGTGACACAGACGTTACTCTACTTGTTATTTTGGTGTCGTCTGCAAATTTACTTATTTTGCAGTTTATCCCTTCATCACTATCTTTAATGTACATTATGAAGAGTACTGGTCCTAATACAGAGCCTTGAGGAACGCCGCTATTTACCTTATGCCACTCTGACTCTTTTCCATTAATCACAACACGCTGTTTTCTGTCAGAGAGCCAGTCTCTCAGCCATTTCAGGGTGTTTCCGGCAATGCCGTGAGCTTTTACTTTACTGATGAGGCTCTTATGGGGAACAGTGTCGAAAGCTTTCTGGAAATCAAGGTAGATAATATCAACAGCTTTTGTCTCGTCATACGAGTTAAATACTTCATAAAAGAAGTCTAGTAAGTTCGTTAAGCAGGAACGCTTGGTTCTGAAACCGTGTTGCAAGTCCTTTACGATTTTACTTTTTCATTATTATTCATTATTATGATTTCATTATTCCATCGTTTCGGTTTGGTGTTTTTTACCTTCCGTCTGTTTCGTTGCGGTACACAAAATCGCGGTAAAATACACTGGGCCCGTCCGGGATTTGAACCCGGGACCTCCTGCACCCAAAGCAGGAATCATACCCCTAGACCAACGGGCCGTTTAGGAGGAGGAGGAGGAGGAGGAGGAGGAGGAGGAGGAGGAAGATTACAAACCCTAATATGGTAATGATTGTGAGCAGCAAATAAAAATCACTACTAAATCTTGAAGATCCGAGAGGCTGGAGGAAGAAATCTGGACTGAGAGGGAGGAATCCGTGTGACGAGGAGGAGGAGGAGGAAGAGGAGGAGAAGGTTACGGTCTCGGAGATTAATGACTCACCCGCCACCCACACAGGAGAGGCGGGTGAGGGCTTGGGAGGAAGGAAACACGCCCTAAGGTAGAAATTGGGGTCTGAAGGTACAAGGTTCTTCTCCTTGCTGGGAAAGTTGGGTAAGTTCTGTCGTCTTGAGTACAAAGGCAAAATTATATGAAGAGGCATTTTTGGTGTGTGTGGTTCTCTCTCTCTCTCTCTCTCTCTCTCTCTCTCTCTCTCTCTCTCTCTCTCTCTCTCTGGTTGTTTGCTTGGTTGGTTAGATGGTTTAGTTTAGGGTATTTTTTTTTTCTATGCTTACTTGTTGTTGAAGTTTTTTGTTATTATCATTATTTTCTTTTCATTATATTATTATTGTTATTATTATTATTATTATTATTATTATTATTATTATTATCAATCATCATCATTAGTAGTAGTAGTAGTAGATACTATTATTATTATTATTATTATTATTATTACTATTATTATCAATCATCATCATCAGTAGTAGTAGTAGTAGATATTATTATTACTATTATTATTATTATTATTATTATTATTATTATTATTATTATTATTATCATTAGGTAAAAAATGCAATTAATTAGTGTGTATGTATGAGAGAGAGAGAGAGAGAGAGAGAGAGAGAGAGAGAGAGAGAGAGAGAGAGAGAGAGAGAGAGAGAGAGAGAGAGAGAGAGATTCCTTACTCTTAAACCTACTGACTACTTTAAGCCTGCACACACACACACACACACACACACACACAGACACACACACACACACACACACACACACAGACATACACACACACACACACACACACACACACACACACACACACACACACACACGCACACACACACACACACACACACACACACACACACACACACACACACACACACACACACACACACACACACACACACACACACACACACACACACACACACACACACACAGACACACACACACGCACACACACACACCTGCAGAATCACCTGAATAACTTCAACTCTTTTTCACTCCTGCAAGTCAGTGAGTATTAAGTGTTGGCAAACTTTAGTCGAGGTCTAACGCGGAGAATTTAGTGGTGGGGTAAGTAAACTGGGAGACTTGTAAACTGCTTTAAACGAGGTTGTATATTTACTTAACATATTATCATATTAACTTACACACTCAACGAAATTCTGACGCAAACAGGTGTGTGTGTGTGTGTGTGTGTGTGTGTGTGTGTGTGCGTGTGTGTGTGCGCCTGTGCGTGTGAGTGTGTGCGCGCACGCCCGCCTTCTCTGCCTCCACTGCCGCCATGATCTCCAAAACTGCCAACATAATTTAGGTTTTCTTTAATATATTTCCCAGGTCTCGCTGGCGCGAGACTTAAGAGGTCGCGAGGACGATTAAGTCAACTTTAGAAAACAGCCACGGTAAGGCACCCCCGACCCCGCCCCCCGGCAGCCAGACAAATTAGTCCCCAGCCCAGCAGATCACGCAAATATTTCCCTCATCACAGCACGCATAAATTTCCAAACCACCAGTGCACCAAAGCACCACAAAGCACAACAAAACACCACAAAATGGCCGCACATTCAACATTCCAGTCAGCAAGGATGATGGAGATTTAAAATGAATGAGTAAGAATTGGATAAAAGGAGGCCAAACGGGATAGGAGAAGAATGAATAAGAATGTGAATTGTGAGAATGACAGGAAGAAAGAACGAGTGAACATGATAAATACAAGGGAAGCCATGGAGGACAAAAGAGGTGGTAGGGACAGAAAGCAAAGATGACACCGGTAAAAAATAATAATAGGAAGAAGGAAAAAAGAGACGTGAAAGGAGAAATAAGAGGAAAAAGAGACAAATACCAGAAGGAAAGGAATAGAAAAAACGAGAGAATAAATGATAAATAAACATAAGGACATCGAGAAGGAAAACAAAAAAAATAATACAGATAAGATGCGGGAGAACTTCAGAAAGGAAATGAAAGAGGGATAGAAGACTAGAAAAAGAAAAAAAGAAAAAAGGAGAGAAAATACCTAATTAAATAGGGAAAAAGTGAACGAATGAGAGAAGACGGACGAATAGGAATAAAACAAAGAAAAATAATAAACAAGAGTAAAGAAAGATAAAACAATAAAAGGATAAAAAGATAAAAAAAAGAGAAGAACTGGGAAGAGCACGAAGTAAGGATAAGAGAGGAAGAAATGAGGAGTAAAGAGAAGGAGAAAACAGAGAAAAGTGAGAAAGGATCAAGAGAAATTGTGAAATGGCGTTAAGAAGAAAGGAAGCGAAAAGCAGAAAAAGGAAGATTTATCGAGAAGACAAAGAACTGTAGGCTGCAAGTACAAGAAAAAAAAAAACAATAAAAGTGTGAAGCAACAAACTATTAAAAATAAATGGAAGGACGGAATAAGAAAAAGAGAAAGAAATGCGAAAAAAAATATTAAAAGAAAAATAAGAAGAAAGTTTAGAAGAGGAAGAAAGGTAATAAAAGTGAGACAAGATGGAACGAAGCAGAGAAGAGAAAGAAAAGAGAATAAAGATGAGAAGAGGAGAAAAAAGAAGGCCAGAAGCGAAGGAAAAGAATTAAAGGAGAAAAGTAACAAATTAAACGAGGAAAAAAAGCGTAACACAAAAAGGAAGAGTAGTAGATGAGACAACTATCAAGAAAGTGGAATAATATGATAAAAAAGATGCAAGAGGAAGAAAGAGAAAAAGTAAGACGAGAAGGAACGAAGGAGGAAAGACGGACAAACGGGAAAAAAATGAGAGGAGGAGGAGGAGGAGGAAAAGGGTGTGGAGAAGAGGTAAAGATGAAAGAAGAAGAATGCAAGGAAGAGGAGGAAACGGGGTAGAGGTGGGAAGAGATGGATACGGGAAGAGAAGGAAAAGAGAGCAGAGGAGGGAGGACGGAGAGAGAGTAGAGATGGGAGGAGAAGGCTGCGGAGAAAACATGCACAGAAAAGATGAGAGGAGAAGGATGCAGGGAAGAGGAGAAAGGAGAATAAAAATGAGAGGAGAAGAAGCATGCGAAGACGAGGAGAGGGGCGCGGGGAAGAGGAGGAAAAGGGAATAAAGGTGGGAGGGAAAAGGCGTGGGAAGGAGGTATCGGGCGGGGACACAGTTCATGGCTTGGGCTACTGAGCTGGTCATCTTTGATCTACAGCGCCGCAAGACACACCCGACCAAACACTTTGTTCCACTACTCTCGTGGCATTTTGCTTCTGACATTTTCTCTCTCTCTCTCTCTCTCTCTCTCTCTCTCTCTCTCTCTCTCTCTCTCTCTCTCTCTCTCTCTCTCTCTCTCTCTCTCTTTCCATTCATCGTTTTTTTTTTTAACTAAGCTAAAGTACTTTGCTATTTTCCTCTTATTTCCTTTCTCTTTCTCTTCCTCCTCTTTCTCCCCTCTTCCTCCTTTCATTTTCTTCCTTACCCCATTTTTTCCTCCTCCTCCTCCTCCTCTTGTTATGATAATGATGAAAATGATTATAATTATAGTAATAATGTCAACAACAACAACAACAACAACAATAACAGTAACAACAACAATAATAATAATAATAATAATAATAATAATAATAATAATAATAATAATAATAATAATAACGATAACAATAAACAATAATAGTAATAATAATAACAGTGATAATAATAATAATAATAATAATAATAATAATAATAATAATAATAATAATAATAATAATAATAAAATAAAAATAATTATTGTTCTTCTATTATTATTATTATTGTTATTATTGTTATTATTATTAACACACTTTTATTATTATTATTATAACTATTACTACTATTACTATTTCTCCTCCCTCCTTTCCTCCCATTCCTTCCCTGCTGCACCTCTCCCCTTCCTCCTCCTCCACAAACTCCTCACTTCTTCCTCTCCTTTCCCGCACCACAGCCCCATCCACCACCACCACCGCCGCCCCATCTACCACAACCCCCCACCCCCCACCCGGTGACATACGAGCAGCCAGGGAGGTGACGTGGGCCAGTGGTTCGCGGCGCTAATCTCTGAGGGCACAACCTGCTGCTGCCCGTAAACAAGTGACGGAATATCCTCATGTACTGGTAATGCACCTCACGGCCCGAGGAGGAGGAGGAGGAGGAATGTGAGTGTAGAGAAATTGGAGCGAGAGAGAGAGAGAGAGAGAGAGAGAGAGAGAGAGAGAGAGAGAGAGAGAGAGAGAGAGAGACTATGCCTGTGGTTTTCGTCTTATTTGGGAAACAAAAAAGCATGAAAAAAACGAGGAAATCATTTATAATTGAGTCAAGTTACCTAAAAAAAAACACAAAGGAAGAAAAAATAGCATCGCACGTGTTGGTCGTTACGGGATTGTTTGTGGGGAGTGAGCTAGGACAGTGCACAAAGGAACGGAGGGAGGGTGAGAGGAAGGGAAGATAACGCCACAGTGAGTGAAAGGCATTGGCTCCCCTCCAGAGAATTCTTCCCATACATTTTCAAACTGTAGAATGTTTCCTCTACCTCTCCTCCATTCGTCTTCCCTTCCTGCATCCCTCTCCTCCTCTTCCAGCCACGACGCCTGCCGTCCCTCCACGTTGCCTCCACCTTTTTCATCTCTATTCCTCCTCCTCTTTCCTTCTCCCTTCATTATGTGTCCCGTTTCTTGTACCTTCCCTTCACCTTCCTCATTTGCATTCCTCATCCCTCCTCGCCTCTCCTCCATCTCCTTAATGCCTCCAGTCCCCTTCATTCCTCCCATATCTCCCGTACATGCTATTACTCCCCTCTTTCGCTTCCTCTCCCCATTACCTGCTATTCACCTGAGTTCCTTGAGACAACGAGTTCCAATAGAACATTCAAGAGGAAAGGGAGATTAAGGAAGGGAAGGAGAGGAGATGGAGAGAAAGTAAGAATATCTCCTCTCTCCCCCTTTCCCTTCCCCTTCTAAAGCCTTCCCCTTCCTCCCTTAACCCGTGATCAACAAGGTAATTAAACACTCAGTAAGCTGAAGGAGTGGGGAATTTTCCTTAAAGTTTCCTATTTAGATGCACTGAGTCCGCACCCTCGACGCATCGGTTATTAACAGTATTAACAGCACTTTTTTTTGTGAGGAGGAGACGAAGGGATGGAGGGAGGCGCTGTGTGTGTGTGTGTGTGTGTGTGTGTGTGTGTGTGTGTGTGTGTGTGTGTGTGTGTGTGTGTGTGTGAGCGACAGGGGCGAGAGGGAAAGGCAGTGTGTGTTAAGGCAAAGGGGCGCTATAAGGCTGGTAATGCTTGGGAAAGAATGAATGGCAGGCACGAGGCAGGAGGAGGAGGAGGAGGAGGAGGAGGAGGAGGAATGTGAGTGTAGAGAAATTGGAGAGAGAGAGAGAGAGAGAGAGAGAGAGAGAGAGAGAGAGAGAGAGAGAGAGAGAGAGAGAGAGAGAGAGAGAGAGAGAGAGATGAACGGACTGGTCAGGTGGAAATATAAGATCATGCAACACGATTAGTGGTTTCGAAAGTGTCATGAAGCTTGGTTATGGAAATAAAATATATATTGAGTCTTTTTTTTTTATTGCAATAGAAAAACAAAAATAGAATAAACTGATAAAAAGATAACTACATACATAGATATATGCATAAATAAACAAGATAAATAAATTACATGTGAACAAATAAATAAATGAAACACCCAATCGGTTTAGAAGAATATGAAGGACAACTCATATAAAAAGATAATAATAAGCAGAATATACTCAGATTACAAGAATTCAGAAAAAAAAAAAAACAAGAATTGACTTTTCGTAAGAAGGATATGAATTTGGTGGGAATAGAAGAACACATGGCACAAGATCGCCAGTTGTGGAAAGCAGTCACCGCCCGTCCAACCCCTCCCTCATGGCAAAATGCGCACGTTAAACGAAAATGATGATGATGATGATGATGATGATGATGATGACTTTTCGTAAGGCAGCTCACGTCTTACCAAATCCTCCTGACGACGAACAAATGAAGGGCAAGTAAGCTATCGGCATCATTTCCATCCGGCGAATATTGTAGCTGAAGGAGGCGCGGCTGTTCCTCACGTGCATAAAAGTGGCGCCTTTATTTTTCGAGAAAATGTAGTGGATTCAGAGACTCGTGTGGGATCCAGTTCTTCATGATGGTGATCGTGTCAGTGCTTCGCCAGAGCCAGCTGGTTCCCGTGCACTGATTCTCACTGCACAGGAGCGTTGGAAACCCTTAGAGCTTGGACACACAGGGCGGTTGTAACCGAGCGGTTGCAACCGCTCGGTTACATTTTCAATGATAGCCTATGGAATCGTTCACATGTAACCGCGGCGGTTTGGTAACCGCGGCGGAACCGACGGGGACCTCGCAACCGCGCGGTTGGCCAGCGTGTCGAGATACATACAGACATATTACATCGCACACACAGGGCGGCGCGCCGCTCGGTTTGAAGGCATTGGGCGACGCTATTGGTTGTGCGCCAGCTAATGAGATAACACGATGTGCATTACTATGGCAACCTTGGGCTTTGCCTGATGAATCACGTTAGGTAATACCACTCAGTCACTGCAGTACTGCTGAGGTAGACGTTATGGAGCGGGATCATTTTGATACGGATTTATTTATCAATGAGATAGAAAAACGCCCATCAATATGGGACATGAAATCTCCCCACTACAAGGACAGGGTGATGAAGAAAAAACACTGGGAAGAGGTCGCTGACATTTTCTGTCCTGACGGAGAAATCAAGGAAAAACAGGGTACAGGGTGGTACAGGGTGGTAAACAAGCCGTGCGTAAGTCTATCATGTAGAATCGGATGAATCCAATGTTGTCTTTGCCTCTGCTTGCGCCGTTTCAAGCGGCGATGTAGCAACCAAACGCATGCTACTTCCTCCACATCCATCGTGACACTGCCAAGTAAAAATTCAGGTGAAAAAAATAACAGTGGGTCAACCGCCGCGGTTCCGCTGCGGTACAAAACGCCTTGTGTGGACAATGCCAGCGTGGAACGCTCGCTAGCCGCCGCGGTTGCAACCGCCCTGTGTGTCCAAGCCCTTAAGGAGAGCGATTTCCCGGTTTTGCTCAGTGCTACTCGATTCCTTTACTTTAGAAACAAATTTTACGTGTAATCTGTTCAAGGAGATATTGGCACGTATAATACACTGCAATTATTATTATCATTACTTTTAAACTAATACATTCAATGATTTGTTGTGTCATATATAAACTATTGATAGTAACAACAACAACAACAACAACAATAATAATAATAATAATAAAAATAACAATAATAACAAAAGAATAAGGACAAGAACAAGAAGAATTATAACACCACCACCACCACCACCACAACCGCAACAACGCTAATACTAATAAACGAATAAAATAACCAAACTTTGATAAGCACTACGAGTTTTCCGAGTTTGTGGATGAAATATGAGATAATCACACCTTTCACACATTTCAACTATCACCTCAAGATAAAAAAAAAAAAAAACAAAGAAAGAAAAAGACGGGGGGAGGAAAAAAAAAAACGCGAAGGGGGAAAAAAAGAAAGGACAAACTGACCAGGGAGGATTTGCGGCAGTGAGAAAATTAATGTGTGTGTGTGTGTGTGTGTGTGTGTGTGTGTGTGTGTGTGTGTGTGTGTGTGTGTGTGTGGAATACAGTGTTGTGTTGGTGTGGGAGATGTGGTGAGTAATCTGATACATTGCGGGACTCACCTCGCCACACCAACAAGAACAATTAGACCCACCACCACCACCACCACCAACGCCGCCACTACCACCACCAGTACGTGCACCACCACAGTAACATTCAGTACAACCACTACAGGCTACAGTTTCCTATAGCGAGCTACAGTTCACCTCTGTACTACCCGGGTACTAAACATCAACATTTCACAGGCATTGTTGCAGACTCTGATAGGAAAGGTTGTTGTATATATATATATATATATATATATATATATATATATATATATATATATATATATATATATATATATATATATATATATAAACAGGGTGTAACGCGGGTTTCTATAAATACTGAGAGGTGAAAGAACGCGTAATTCTAAGTAGAAAATGTTCTAAACACATATGCATATAAGGCTTTGTTTACTCGTCAGGAGTTGAAAATGTACGGGACTCGCGGGTGTGCTCTGCGTGTAGCTGAGATTAATAAGTACAGACGGTTGCATTGTCTCAGTCTCGGAGGTGCCATTTCCTCAAATCATGAATGGTTTAATCTTATTTTTTGCAAACTGTGGAATATTACACTATCTTATAACAAGACAATTGGTGTTAAAAAGCGTGTAATTTACCGATAAGCATTACACGACAACGTTATTGCGGTGATCAAAGCACTCCTATAAAATGCTACGTGGCATCATCACTCAGCTGTTTTCAAGGTCGCTCGGACTCGTTCCCCCCTCCTCCCATGTTTCGATGATGCCGCGTAGCATTTTACAGGAGTATTTTTAATCACCGCAATAATGTTGTCGTGTGTAGGGGGGCTTGGCTAGAAAGACACCGGCCGCCGTTGTCTGCTTTTATTCAGCTTAGTACAGAACACATCTTCGTAGACAGCGAGGCGCGGGGCAACTAACTCACGCCTTGGCGGGAACCGCTTGTGATGGCGGGTCTCACAGATGCCAGCGCTCACTATATTTGCATAGCTATCCTACAACTTCCCTCCCCTGGAGATGTTGCAGGGGCATGACAATGGCACTGAACAGTCATCTTAACATATCAAAATTACATGTCCTTATACTTAACATTAAGCCATTTTCACTCCACAGACTTCACAAAGTGCACATCCTGCGGTGTTGAACGCCCTGGGAGACTGATGCAGCAGGGCGCCGCTCCCAGGCTGGCCAGTGGTATCTTGACCAGGTCTCTGAGGCCAGCCTGACGCTGCAACAGCGCAATCCTGAGGCAGAGCGATGACATCAGGGCTGGGCCAGCTACACACACCTGGGCCCCCGTGTCGGCCACCGCTTTGGTGGTGCACGCTCGACCACCCACCTGTGGGGCCAGCTGTATCTGCAGGAGTGGCTCTGAGACGATATCGGTGGCGCCGACGGTCACACTGTTGACAGCCTTACCAGCCTCACGTTTCCCGGAGTTCTTGCACCTCCTCTTGAAGTGCCCATGTTTCCCACACGCAACACAGGTAGCATGCGGGGCAGGAGGCCTTGCCGGGGGCGTGCTTATACCCACACCAACGGCACGACTTGTGGGGTTCTGTGGCAGGGTGGCGCGAGACGGCAATCATGGGCTGGCGTGAAATCACATCATCGCTAATGTCACCAGACGTGACATCAGTGCCCGCCAATTCACACGCGCGAATTTTTCCCGCCACTCATGGAGTTACGTCGGGCCGCCTCGAACGAAACAAAGATCCTGAGGCTCTCCACATCACCAAAAGCATGACACTGTCGAAACACTTTTCGTCACGTCACGTCGGGCCGCCTCGAACGAAACAAAGAAGATCCTGAGGCTCTCCACATCACCAAAAGCATGACACTGTCGAAACACTTTTTGTTTCAGGGCAGAGTCACTCAGACCAACTAACACTGCGCAAAAGCATATACTCGTACTTTGAGAGGTCACACTCACATTGCGGGCACTGAAATTCACAATCCATGGAGCGCTGGGCACACCGCACAATGAACGCACTGATAGACTCATCCACGGCCTGATAAATGCTAAAGAAGTCAGACCAGCGCACTGCCTGATTCAATGCCCGCAACATGATCTTACCGATGGCGTCCAGTGCGTCCTTCTTAGACATGGCTTGCCACTGATCCGTACTGAACTTCACGTCCAGGGCCCGCTGCAGGTCAGCTCCACACAACAGGCGAATGTGGAGCACGGCTTCCTGATCCGGCCAGCGTGAGAGGGACAGCCATACCTCCATGAGCGCCGCCACGTACTGAAGGCTGCCGAGGACATCTCCAGAATGCATTTCTCCGGTTTGGCCCCAGCAGGAGCCTTTCCTGAGGGACGCTGGCTAGTGGCAGAAAGCGATGCCAGGCTGGCCTGTAGTGATGCGATGGCCTGCTGCTGGGTCAGGAGAGTTGACTGAGCTTGAGTGACGAGCGACGGGGACAGCCCGCCTGCCGCAGAGCTCCGGCGGCCTCGCGGAGTTGCGCCAAGGCGACGTGGCAACGGCATGATGAACAGCACGTAGCTTCGAGGTCACTGCGCCATATATGAGGGATTGGCTAGAAAGACACCGGCTGCCGTCGTCTGCCTGCATTCAGCTTGGCACAAGAAACACACATATGTAACCAGCGAGGCGCAGGGCAACTAACTCCCGCCTTGGTGGGAACCGCTTGTGATGGTGGGTCCTATAGATGCCAGCGCTCACTATATTTGCATAGCTATCCTACATCATGTAATGCTTATCGGTGAATTACATGCTTTCTAATGCCGTTTTGTCTTGGTATAAGATACTGTAATATTACACAAACTGCAAAAACTAAGATTAAACCATTCGTAATTTGACCAAGTGGCACCTCCGAGGCTGCGACAATGTGTGTCCGTCATTTCACAGAGCACACCCGCGAGTCCAGTGCATTTTTAACTCCTCTGACGGATAAACAAAGCTTTAAAATGCATATGTGTATAGAACATTTTCTACTTAGAATTACACGTTCTTTCACCTCTTTCAGTATTTCCAGAAACTCGCGATACATCCTGTATACCACCAGTGCACATGCTATTCATTATTTTGTTTCATACACTGACCAGAAACACGTACGTACATATTATATATTTCATTTTTCATAGTCCAGTGTAAATTCCAAAATTCACACTTATAAAGGAAGTACTAGATAATAAATGTATATATGTATGTGGTTGGGTTTAGAATTCCAATGAAATTCTTTACAGACATTTTCACGATGCAGTACACATCACTCTTAAGGGCAACGAGAGAGAGAGAGAGAGAGAGAGAGAGAGAGAGAGAGAGAGAGAGAGAGAGAGAGAGAGAGAGAGAGAGGGGGGGATGAAGTGGAATAAAAGGAAAACTAGTAGATAGATAGATGGATACATAGATAGATAGACTGACAGATAGATATAGATAGACAAATAGGCAAGCGATCTTTAATGTGACCAGCTAAAAGATAGTCAGACTGAAAGATTGGAAGATAGAGAGGCAGGCAAACACACAAATAGATATGCAGAGACAGAAACACAAGCAGACAATAAGAGAGGAACACACACACACACACACACACACACACACACACACACACACACACACACACACACACACACACACACACACTCATTCCATTTACAAGTTAATTATAATCAAGTACTTATAGTTTCACGTTTCCTCGGAGGCTGGAGGCAATACAGCTGATGCAGTCACCCCCTCAAGTACTAATCTGCATCCTACTAAGCCTGATGATGCGCCTTCTACTAGTGTTCCGTGCTGACAGTATAGATAACAGGTGGTGATAGTGCTGGTGGTAGTGGTGGTAATTGTGTCTAGGATAAAACTAATGAATTCTAATCATTATTGCCATTACCAGCATTATCAGTGATAGTAGTAATAGTAGTAGTAGTAGTGGTAGCAGCAGCAGCAGTAGTAGTAGTACTGGTGGTGGTGGTGGTGGTAGTGGTGATAGTAGTAGTAGTAGTAGTAGTAGTAGTAGTAGTAGTAGTAGTAGTAGTAGTAGTAGTAGTAGTAGCAGTAGCAGTAGCATCAGCAGCAGTAGTAGTAGTAATAGTAGTAGTAGTAGTAGTAGCAGTAGCAGTAGCAGTAGCAGGAGTAGTAGTAGTAGTAGTAGTAGTAGTAGTAGTAGTAGTAGTAGTAGTAGTAGCAGCAGCAATCGTAATAACGGTAGCAATCAAACAATTAGACAACAATAACACCTCTCTCTCTTACATAATTACTGTTGTTGTGATTGCACCGTGACGAATATATAACAATAACAACACCAACACCAACACCAACACCAACGACAGAAGCAGCGATTACAACACCGTACCATACAACACCGTACCAATAATTTCCGGCAACAAAATTAAGAGCAACCCAGGATGTATTACTTGACCACTTACCCCTGTGCCCCCCTCACCTGTCACACGCTGTAATCATCCCCCACAACACCTGAATCAGTGCTAGCCAGAATTTGATTACACTTTCACTTTGACCAAATTAGAATGTTGATGATTTAAAAAGGACAAAATCATAGTGTAGACAGTGTATTTCAACGGGGATGCGCTACACATGATCCGCCTCTCCCTCCGCACCCATGCACACACACCAGAGAAAAGATGAATGAAGATGACCATTCAGTAAAGAAAGGTGTGTCAGGTATTAATTACGTATTTGTCCCGCACTAACACCTGTCATGCCTGAGTAACTTTGCTGACTGGGAAGTGATGTTAAAAAAATAATCAATGCGAGTACGGCCGTGATGTGTTTATGATTGAAATTTTTTATTACATTACACGTGGTGACACCTTTGTCCAGGTGTGATGGCTTAAACAGATCGTAAACAAATCATAAAATATTTCTCGTTTCTAATCTTTTTTCATTCAGAATTCCCTTCCCTTCCAACAAAAAAAAAAAAAAAAAAAACATCAGAAGTAAACGAAAAACAAAAGAAGAAGAAAAAACTGTGCCAGTATGCATGTCTACACGTATCAGTCCCTGTATAAAATATACATAATTATATACACTTATCATTACTCTCCATAAACTTATGCAATCTTTTTTTTTTTTTTCATCCCCACTGACTCGATCCTGACTGCCTGATTACTGAGTTTAATCTAGTCATCTACCACAATTTCATGAACAATTTCTTCAGGCCACTTTTTTTTTTCTTTTTAATTAGCAAACATTAACCCGTTGTCCCGTGTTGAGACAAACCTAAACGCATCAAGTACTATTTGTTCCCTACCTTTCCTCTTAACATGGCTCAGAAACATGCACTTCTTATTCTAAACCACCTAAAACAGAGCATTGTTGTTTAATTATTTCTGAAATGGCATTTCTCAGAAATACTTCACTTACATACTTTGAAATTCACCTAAAACAGAGACTTACTGTTTCCTAATATTTAGTTTCACGTTGTCCAAAAATATTAACTGTTCCGGGAGGTGCCTGTGCATATACACCTGTCCGAGAGGCGAGTGAGAACCGTGAATTCAGAGTGCAGCCTTTGATGATTTCAGAGCAAACACAACCACCCAGTGACCCGGTGAATTGCGTGAAAGAATGTCCCAATTTCTTTCGTCCTAATTCTGCAGCAAGTCATGTATGACTAAGGAGGATACACAAATTAATCCAAATATGATCAGCGAGGATTCCACCTCAAAGAGAGAGATTGACAGGTTAAAAGTATGCAAAGATGTACTCATATCTTTCCATTTAATTTTTGCTTGGCATTACGAGTATCATAATGTGTGTGTGTGTGTGTGTGTGTGTGTGTGTGTGTGTTATGTAGGAGGGACACTGGCCAAGGGCAACAAAAAATCCAATAAAAAAAAAAGCCCACTGAGATGGTGTGTGTGTGTGTGTGTGTGTGTGTGTGTGTGTGTGTGTGTGTGTGTGTGTGTGTCGCTGTTTGCATGCATTTTCTCCCTATAATCTTTGTAACTAACTAAATAACCCAAAGAAAGGCAAGACTCTTTACATTTCTTGCTGTAAAAACTAAGCTTCCCCAATTACTAAATTAACTATAAACTCAAACACCGTCAAACTTAATTACGTATTTATACAGGTGCCGTGAAAAACCGAGAAGAAAAAAAAATAAAAAAAAACTCCTTAGACTAGTTAAATACCACTCACCTAACTACTACTAAACTATTACTACTTCTCGGGACTATTACCTGAGCACTAATTACTCCCTACATGTTAAGCTGGTAGAAAGTGGGAGAAGGGAAGGTAAGGGAAGGGAAGGGAAGGGAAGGGAGGGAAAAATACGAGTAAAATGAAAAAAAAGCAATGGAAAGGAAGAAAAGGAAGAAAAGGGGACGGAAGGTAAGAACAGTGAAGAGAAGGGAATGGAAGAAAAGAAGATAAAGAATTAAAATTAGAATAATAGAAGGAAAGGAAACAAAGAAAGGGAACAGAACAGGAGGGAAGGAAGTTAAAGAAATCAAAGGAACATACCAAAGTGCAGGACGATGAAAATTTGTGAAAAAAAGGAAGGTGACGAAGGAAAGGAAAGAAGGGAAGGAATTTGTAGAGCACGTATGTGAGAAATCACGGAAAAGCAAAATATGAAAGAGAAAAAGGAAGAAGGAAAGTAAAGGAGATGAGGATAAGGAGATAAACGAAAGGAAAGTAGGGAAAAGAGTAAATTATGACAAAAAATAAGAAAGGGGGAAGCAGAAATTAAGGGAATTTATGCAAGAAAATGAAGGAAAAGTGAGATAAGGAGATAAGGGTAAATGAGGGTACATAGGAAACTAATAAAACTGAAAGAAAAGAAAGAAAAAAGTAAAAGGGGGAGAAGGGGATAGAAGATAGGAGGGTAAATGGTAAGGACTGATGGGGAAAAAAACATACATAAAGTGGAGGATAAAAAAAATTGTGAAAAAAGTGCATGATTATTCAGAATAGATGAAAATGTTAGCGAATATTTCAGGATGTGTGTGTGTGTGTGTGTGTGTGTGTGTGTGTGTGTGTGTGTGTGTGTGTGTGTGTGTGTGTGTGTGTGTGTGTGTGTGTGTCTGCCAGAATAACGAGACCAATTTCGTTAACTCAAAACCTATTAGGAGCAATTTTTCAACCCTAGTCTCCTATAATGTTCAGGGCTTCTCCTCTTTTGAAATCTCTAACCAATATTTATTCCTTTCGCAACAGTATAAAACACACACACACACACACACACACACACACACACACACACACACACACACACACACACACACACTAAAAATAAAGCTGTCGCACTTAAATCGATAAAAAAAAAAAAAGTATAATAGATTTGGCTTCGTGATCATCAATAAAATATCAACTTTATCACAAATCACTGCAAAGAAAAAATAAATAAAAGTCAGATTTCCTTCTTTTCGCCAAGCTTCAAAAAACGCACTCAAAATTTTCACCACAAAGTCCCGGTTCTCCTTCTCTCCTCCTTCCCTCCCAACACTTCCCTCTTCTTTCTCTTCCCACACCGCTCTCCGCCGCCACTCCATTGCCGCGATGACGCCACAAACTTTCCTCTCCCATTCATTAGTAACACCCTGAAAACTCACCATTTATCACTCAATACAAACGTGATAGTTTTTTTTTTTTTTTTCGGTCACTGCCTACAAAAGCAACCGTAATGCATAGTAATCTAAAACCTGGTATGAAATGTGTAATTATTATCTATATATATTTTTTTTCAACAAATAACTCGAAAAACAATGGAAAGTAATAGAGTGAATATAACTACAGTGAAAAATATAAATTGACAATAACTCGGTAAACAAAACAACCATTACGAGTATTTAATTTTGTCAAACACATGCCTTCACACACACACACACACACACACACACACACACACACACACACACAGAGTGAAAAGAAAGACAGTCAATAAAAAAAACGAATAAAATAACAAATGTGTGAAATAATTAATCAAGGAATACAGAATATCAAAGATATAATCAATGAAAAATTGATAAAGAAAACTCAAGAACTGTAACTTTTGTGAATTATTTTTGTGTGTGGCACATTGAAGGAAATGTTTGCATGTGTTGTGGATTAACACGTAAAATATTAACTGATTAACTAATTAACGGATGAACTACCTAACGGATGAACTAGCGAACAAATGAACTAACGGATTAACTCACTAACTAATGAAAGAACCAACGAACCAACCAACTAACTAACGCATGAACGAACGAACGAATGAACTAACCAACTAATTAACCCACGAGTGGACGAACGAACGAACTAATCAACTAACTTAACTAGAAATGTTAAACACGTGCACAACTAAACATGAACTAAGACAATGAAGCTTCTAACTTATAGGAATCAATATCAAAACTCAGCAGTAGTGACTTCTCTCACTCAATCACGCTCACGCGCGGAGGAAGTGGTGATGGAATCTCTTGCGTGGCGAAAGCCATATAACCCTAATTATATGGCGCCATGTAACATAGGGTTATATGGCGCCGTAACATAAAACTGTACAAAAATACCAGCGATCTTGAAATGCAAATGAGAAGAAAGAAGGATAAGATATACGTAGGGAAACAGACAAGTAAATGAATTAGTACAATACAGGATTACTGTCGCCATTCCCCGAGCTGAAAGCTCTGCGCCAGCTGAAGGCTGCGCGAACACCACAACGTGTTGGATTTTCATTTTTCGGCATAAATGTTTTTCGGAATGTCAATGACACTGGCAGCGGTCCTGGCGTGGACTAGTCTCCACGCCAGCGTAGACCTGCACGCACCATCGGGGGGCGTGCTAGGTCTCCTCAGAGAGATAGAGGGGGAGGGCGCCCTGTGGTGGCTGGGCCCCTTCCAGCCCCCTCTGGTGCCCAACTTACACATGGCCTGTCCCGCGCCAGAGATGGGCTGGGGCTCCGGCCTGCCGGTGGTGGGCCCTATCCTCGCGGCGCGTCGAAGCGCCCACCACGTGGCCTGCCTCGAGGCCATCAGGAGCACCATACAGCAGGCGTACATGCTGTTCACCACACGCTGTCTGCTGTGGTGGGCAGCGGGGTCCCTGCTGGCCTCCCTTCTGCGTCTCCTGTGGCCTAGGTTGAGACGGCCACGCGTGCCACACACAGCCCAACATCCTGCTGACCATGGGGCGCCCAATCTGATCCTATTTGGCAGAGTGCACCCGCGGCAGGTGTGGGCTGTAATGACGTGCTTGTGGCACTACCACACACTGATGCGCCTCCACCGGCACCTTCGCAGGCCACATATGAAGGCCCTCCCCGCTCCTCCGTTGCCCTCTAGGACCGCGTCACCGCCACCCCGATCAGTAGCAGTGCTGCAGGTCCTGCCGTCTTCCAGTGTCCTTCCTAAATTTCCCTGCAAAATTTTCCCGCTGATCTCCAGCAGACTGGTGTGGCCAGCCGTCATCCATCAGATGAAACCTCTCCCCCCATTCCCAGCCACCTTCCCCCTGACACAGCGGTTTCTCCCCACCGCTGCCTCCCCACCGGACACACTACAGCTTCCTCCAGTCCCCTCACCCCCAGCCAACTTCCCTCTGATACGGCGATTTCTCCCCATCGCTGCCTCCCCACCGGACATCCCCCATCCTCCCCCCGTTCCCTCACCCCCAAGAATTTTTCGGCCTCAGGAGTGTCCTCCCCAGACTCCTCCATCAAAAAGTAAAAGCAAATCTCCCCCCACACTCGGGCTTTCCCCTCCCGAGTCTCACACTCCCCCCGATTCACACCCAGACATTCTGTCTGACCACGACACCCTCCCCCTCTCCCTCTTGCAACATCACCACCTTTGTCCCAATCATCCCAGCCGTTTGCAACATCACAGACACCCCCGGCCCTTCAATCCCCGTCACCAGCGTCCCCCACAAAGTCATCGTCCCCCACGGTATCAAAATTATCGCTACAACTCCCGGCCCCCATACCATGGCCCCCCTCCATATCAACCTCGACCCCCACATCAATCCCGCCCCCCATACCATCCCCGCCCCTCATACCACCACCGCCCCCCGCACCACCCACGGCCCCCACACCAGCAGGAGTTAAGATACAGCAGAGGCGGCCAGCAAAATGCAAGCCTTTACCGACACTCAGGCCACTGCAACGCGCCCGCCGCCACCAACACACAGGGCGGGCCAACACACACGGCGCTCCAGAATACACAACGCCCCGCCGCCCCGCGCACCACCCAAACAAGACGGTGTCGCCAGTGGGTGAGGAGGCGCGCCCCTCAAGCCCCGCCTGAGTGAGACTTCCTTTCCGCTCACGTCTGCCATGGCACCGTATGACTCTTTTTTTTTACAATGAGCCATGGCAACCTGTTTCTCTTATTACGTATTACTTCAATTTCTTACCAGTATTATATTAGACTTTCACACAGCAGAGAGAGAGAGAGAGAGAGAGAGAGAGAATGGGAGTGAGTGTTTCCAAGTGTTTCAGTGTCGCTTTCGTTACATTACAGTTCTGTATATAGAATAAAGTACCATGTTCCCAGCAAGGCAAGGGCTCTCAGTGGTACATTTGCACTTTCCAGGAGGTACATTGGGTCTCAGAGAATAACCGTTGCTGTGCAGTAATACATGGTGCTATAATGTGCAATCAGGTTGCGCAATGTTTTGTTCTCTAATCTCATAATTTTAGTAAGCAAAACTTTTATTTAAATGGTATCAATAGTAGGGAGGGCAGCTTTTGGTTTTCAGTGTCATGGAACTTCCCCTGGCCGCAATCTGAACTAGGACAGGAAAGATTCTATATATATTGCTTTAAGTGGTGTTACTTATTGCATACCGCGAATTATTGCATACCGCAGTGAGAGGGTTAATTAGAGGCCGTAATGATCCTCCGACCACATTGCTTGCCAGACTAACAACCACTTAATGATTCTCTGAATGGCTTGTCCTGCCATCCCCGCCAGCAGTGTTAACAGCAGACCGACCATTGCCCCGCCACTCCTCAGCCCTCTCCAGGCCTCCTCCTGCCCTGCACTCCCCCACCTCCCTGCCTGCACCCACTACACTTTTCAAACACGCTTCTTTGGTCAGACAATCATCGTAATTAATCTGTATTCACCTCGGTGGCCTGGTGTGCAAGACTGGGCTAAACTCGTGGTAACTCGTGTAACGTCTCCGTATTGAGTTGTACCTTTGCTGTTGATCCGCAGCGTGCACCAGCTCAGTCTTTAACACTCCAGTGCGAGGGTTGTGTGGAGGGGGCGGGACGGGCACGAGAGTTGAAAGAACGATAATAAAGAATGAGTGGATGTAAAGGCAATAGGAAAGTGACTGCTTATTTGTCCAGTTCTGAGACCAGACGGGGTGGAGGAGGGTGTGGGGGCGGTCAAATCGAGAGCGACTGTGGCCCATCAGCCTGCCGCAGTGTGATGGGCAAGGAAGCATGAGTGTTCCAGCGGTGCATATTACAGGAGGGAGGGAGACAGCTAATTTCTAGCCTGCCAGTCTGGAAAAACAGTTGCAATGCGCGTTCAATACATTTGTACACTTTTCAGTCGCTACGCCAAGACACCACCGTGACACCACCCGCAGGACGTGTGTGGAGGACGTGTTTGGGCCGAGAGGAGCACACGTGGATGAAGCAGTGTGGACGAGGGCTGAGGGTGGCAGAAGAGTGAATTCAGATGTAAATGGTCACACAATGATCTTAGGGTCGTTACTTCATTATGAAATCTATCAGCCCTCCAATTTGATGCAAAGGTAACGTTACAGGTTGTGTGTATGTGTGTGTGTGTGTGTGTGGAGAGAGAGAGAGAGAGAGAGAGAGAGAGAGAGAGAGAGAGAGAGAGAGAGAGAGAGATTGTGTGTGTGTGTGTGTGTGTGTGTGTGTGTGTGTGTGTGTGGAGAGAGAGAGATTAAACAACCAAACTCTGGTAGGTACAGGGTACGAGAAAGATTTAGGAGTTATAGTTAGCTCTGAACTCCGTCTAGGGAAACAATGCATAGAAGCCAGAAACAAGGCAAATAGGGTACTAGGATTCATTTTTAGGAGTGTTAAAAGTAGAAGGCAGGAAGTAATATTAAAGTTATACTTGGCGCTGTGCAGTTCTGGTCCCCACATTACAGGAAAGATATAGGTCTATTAGAATCAGTACAGAAGAGAATGACTAAAAGGATACAGGGGATGAGGAGTATTCCTTACGAGGCGAGGTTGAAGCTGTTAAATTTACATTCTTTAGAGAGACGTAGGTTAAGAGGGGACCTGATAGAAGTCTTTAAGTGGTATAAGGGTTATAACAAGGGAGATGTAAGCAAAATTCTTAGGATCAGCAACCAGGGTATAACAAGAAATAACGGGTTCAAGCTTAAAAAATTTAGGTTTAGGAAGGAGATAGGAAAAAATTGGTTCTCAAATAGAGTGGTAGATGAGTGGAACGGACTCAGTAACCATGTAGTTAGTGCTAGGACACTAGAGAGCTTTAAGAGAAGATTAGACAAGTTTATGGATGGGGATAACAGATGGAAATAGGTAGGTGTGTTTCATACAGGGACTGCCACGTGTAAGCCTGGTCGCTTCTTGCAGCTTCCCTTATTTCTTATGTTCTTATGTTCTTAACTACATATATAAAGACACCAACATGCTATAATAAACATTACACATCACCATGCACAACACCTTCACTACACCACCCTTACCTTCCCTTTAAGTCCCTAAAGCCCTTACCCACAAGCCACACAAATCCATACCAACTATAGGTTGTTGTTGTTGTTGTTGTTGTTGTTGTTGTTGTTGTTATATTTCACTCTTCCTTGGATTTTTGTACTTATTTTTTTTCTTAATCAGTTATGCTCTCTCTCTCTCTCTCTCTCTCTCTCTCTCTCTCTCTCTCTCTCTCTCTCTCTCTCTCTCTCTCTCTCTCTCTCTCTCTCTCTCTCTCTCTCTCTCTCTCTCTCTCTCGTACATACTGAAAGGGAAAGATGAAGTGCATTGTGTCCCCTAGAAATTCATAGAAAACGAGGACTGCTATAAATTTCCTCATATTTTATAAACAACAGTTAAATTTTGCCTGTGTTCCAATTAGTGGAAATCTGGAACATATAGTCTGGCATGCACGCCTGTTAATCGGCGCTTTGTCAGACACTAGAGCCATTAAAAACGAAAGAAAAACAAGTGCAAGTTTAAAAGTTTACTCTGCAGCAATCTGTCTCATTTCACTCACTTAAGAAAACGAATGGAAAATTTTCTCAGGTGGAAACTTTCGGGAGAGGCGGATGGAGGGGAGTCTAGTTTTAACTTCACTCAAAGATCTCAACCAGAAAATTGCGCCGATCTTTTTTCCTTCACGTGTTTCTTTAGGTTTCATAAGTGGCACGCGACTCCCAAAGCTTACGACATCGAGGACGAGGGAGGCAGACTTACGCCGCTCTTCATTTCCAGACTCAGAAGATTAAAAAGAAACAGGAAAAGAGTGAAGGAATGCATCTTTCTTGGCAGCTAAGTTGAAATAAATATAAGTTTGTCTGGAAATGCTACAGAAAAGTCATACAACTGAATGCAATAATACGGGACGATAATAAAACCCATTTCAGTTAACATAAAACAAGCATACTTTGTAAGACTAACGTACAAACTACTTAAGTGTTGCATCAAATGCCATTATATCTTTTAAATAAAAGTAAAAATAATAGAATATGTATAAAAATGAAACAAAGTTATTCAGTACAAAGACAAATATCTAGTTCACAAGATCTTGTGAACTAGTCTTCAAAGATATTAGCGTGAAAGTTGCCAACTGAATGCACCAAACACCGTTAATCATTTTTATGCTGAATAAGACTCAGAGAATCAAACAAATATATCTTGAACAGACTGAAAATTGCAGTCTTCACTATGCAGTTTTCAAGGATGTTGCAACAATAGAGTGAATTATATTCCGTTACTTCTTTTTAAAACAAGGCACCAATACTGAAACAGGATAAAAATAATGAAAGAGACATACGGTACCTGTTGAAAAACTGTATACATTTTGGAGTCACGGAAAGTCAGCAACAGGATTCATGAAATACTCTTGCCTCTTTTAACGTAAGTTATGATTAATAAAAGAAACTCAGAGAATTCAACATTTCAGTCCTTAAAATTCAGTGTTTCCAAAGGCATAGCAAGAGGAAAGTTGGTAATACGATCCACCACACACGGCGCTTCCTTCTCAACACAAGACACCACCACTCAATGCACTTGCAGGTAAATGAACATGTTGTGAAAAGCTGAGAAACGCAGGAAGTATTACATGCCATTATTTCCAGACTGTACTGCACACAATACAGAGACACTGAAATTGTCTCCAAGACCAAACACAATAAATGAAGTGTACGTAATGTTAATAAGCAAAGTAACGCTGCATTGAAATAATGGGGATGAAATGCAAGCACTGCCGTTTATTACAATATAGGGAAATTATTGGCAAGTGTGGAAACAGCCAGACTGGTGGTGGTACGTACACTTTTCCTCTATAACAAATGGTGCAG
>NW_026973703.1:495000-527500 GCF_035594125.1 Scylla paramamosain
GTTCACCTTCCCACACTCTTCAAAACACAAAATCAGGAAAGCTTCTCTCTGATGTCTGCCAGACTCCCCATAGCTTTCCTTTTAACATTCCAGCAGCATCATCACCACCACGCCAACACGGCCGTTCTGTCACAACACTATGATATAATCTCTACGAGGAGGAGGAGGAGGAGGAGGAGGAGGAGGAGGAGGAGAACGTATTGGCTGGAGGGAGTTTATATAACAATGGTATTTTGAGGACCATTTGTGTGCCCTTGTCGAGAACATGCGGCGAAGGAAGAGGAGGAGGAGGAGGAGGAGGAGGAGGAGGAGGAGGAGGAGGATAGAAGGAGGATTACACCAGACTACATAGGATAAGTAAACAGCAACAAATCTTTAGGTTCTTCCATGGATTCTTAAGAACACCAGCAAACTAAGAGGTAAAGAGATCACATACCGAAGCATAAGGCCAGGAGGAGGAGGAGGAGGAGGAGGAGGAGGAGGAGGAGGAAAGGGAAGAAAAAGAGAGAATGAAAAAGAAGGAGAAAGAAAAGAGAAAGAGAAAGAGGAAGCGGAAGAGGAAAAGCAACAACAACAACAACAACAACAACGGAAACAAACGCAGAGAATAAAAGAACGAGAGAGAGAGAGAGAGAGAGAGAGAGAGAGAGAGAGAGAGAGAGAGAGAGAGAGAGAGAGAGAGAGAGAGAGACGAACGGGGAAACTTATCGGAAGATGTACAAGTTTGCAAGGAAATGGACTCGTAATGATGTGTTACGAATTCCTGTATGAATTGGTGGCTGTGTGTGTGTGTGTGTGTGTGTGTGTGTGTGTGTGTGTGTGTGTGTGTGTGTGTGTGTGTGTGTGTGTGTGGTGTGTGTGTGTGTCTGTGTGTGTGTGTGTGTGTGTGTGGTGTGTGTGTGTGTGTGTGTGTGCGCAAGGGGGATACATTTACTTGCTCGAATAATTTATGAATCTCTCGACGTCACGTGCTAAAATATCCTGACACATTTAGCAAGGAAAAAATAGTTGAAAAATCTCATTCCCTCATACCTTACTTAATTACGTCACACACACACACATACATCCAATACGCGACTACTATCACCACCACTACTACTACTACCACCACCACCACCACCACCACTAGCACTAGCACTACCACTATTACTAATGCCTCACCCAAACACGAAAGGCAAGCAGCAATATCCGCCCCTCATATTTCACTAGGTCTGCATTTCATTACGTTCTGTGCTCTTCATTCTCCTTCAGCGGGGACAGGAGGACGAGGCATCAGAGAGAGAGAGAGAGAGAGAGAGGGAGAGAGAGAGAGAGAGAGAGAGAGAGAGAGAGCTGTGGTCATAGTCGGCCTGTACGCTTCCTCTCTGATACGTCTCGCCTTGTTTGGTTTAGCTCAGGATTCTGGGTCATAAATAATCTGAAGGATGCCAAGTTTCTCTCTCTCTCTCTCTCTCTCTCTCTCTCTCTCTCTCTCTCTCTCTCTCTCTCTCTCTCTCTCTCTCTCTCTCTGCAGTGTAAATCGTCTAACTTCCCGCCTCCCATAACTTCCATTCCGTTGAGTCTGAAGGCCAGTTCGCTCAGGTCAGGAAACGAGGTCAGGTCATGTGTTTGATGACCACCCACTGTTCTTAACCCTATTCCCCTCACCCTTGCACCGCCTCACCCCGCTCGCCTCACACTGGCCGCCTCACTCTGCATGCTTCGTTCATCTAGAGGCAGAATGCAGCAGTGAAGCCAAAACGTGTCCCTCTGGTGTGAAAAGGGAATAAGTACAAGTGTGCATCCGTGAGAAGGAAGCGCTTGTGCCGTGGTGATTGGATACCCAGAGGAGAGATGAATGGTGGAGGAGTGGAAGACACAATAGGTCAGCTTGTTAATGCTGAGTCATTAGGCATCTTTACATTATTACACATATTGATGGATGGGGACGGTAAGTGACAGCCATGTGTAGGCCTGGTGGCTTCCTGCAGTTTCCCTTATGTGTGGCAGTTCAGATTAATTTCCTCTTTGCGGAGTGATGTCAGTGATGGCGGACTCACAGTACGGGGTTTACAATCACTTGGTATTGAAGCAGAAGAAAAAACTCAGGTGATAAGAGCCTCGAGTCAGGCGATTATCAGGACAGATGTATCACAGATCATCAAGGCCTCACTCACTCACTCAGGATGTTTGGGCCACAGCTCACTTAGTAACATTGTAACATTTACTGAAATACAAGGCGTGACTTCCAATCTGTTGTTGTTTTCTGTTCAAAAATCAGGGAATCCGAGAGTTGGTGACATGCTGGACGCAGGAAATGGCTTCTTTTCTTGGTCTGAGCTCAATTTCAGGCCCAGACAGCCATGCTCGTGAACACTGAGTCGGGTCATCCTGGATGTGGTTCAGTTTCATGTTCAGCAAATCTTGAGCAAGAAGTGTGATTTCATAAAATGTCTGGAAACAAACTGAATTATCATTTGAAGTGTGTGGCTCGCGCCGCAACGCTGCAGGAGGCTCCATCCCGCCTGCGGCTCAGCGTGCGGCAGCCCCGCCGAGGCTGCTTGCCGTGGTGCCCTAAGAATTCACTTAGGGCCCTTGATTCACTCTTACTCTTGATATTTTGCATGTATGGCTGCATCGTATATTCCTGACATCCTTATGTTTGGCCTCAATGGCCTCCTCAGATGCCTGCCCTATTGGAATGTTCAAAGCCTCGATTACACTTGAGCCATGCATCAGCATCTTGTGTACTGAGGCTGGCATATAATACCAGTTGTAGAGGGTCACACAGAGCTGTGCTGTGTCCTCAGCATACTTCCTGTAGGCTTCAGTGTCGATGTCATAACCCGAATTCAAAGCAAACAGAATAACTGACAATCGATGGATAAGTTGTTCGTCCACTTTTGTAATAGCTGAAGCTTTTGAAGGCTCACTAGAGAACCTTCTTGCACTATTTCCATTATTTGTGTTGCCACTACCTTGTGCAGGCAAGTCCACATTAATTCCAAGTGTTTCTTTTAGTTCACTCTGAATTCTTTTCTTTTCTTTACAGTATTTTTTGGCAGCTCTCCCTTTACACAGCATGTTTTTTACCTGCACACGGCAGCCAATGTGCAAAACACATTCCAGGGTATTTATTAGTCAATGCAAAGGAGATATACCAAATTTTAAATGTTCTGTTGATGTTACTTTCTCTTTTATTACAGTTAAATTATTCATTCCAGAAGCTTTTGTGACAGGTTGACATAAATAACAAGTGGAAGATGCAGTGGTGGCTAGTGCCTGGCATACTTTTCCATCGGCCATGGTCAGAATCAGTTTGTGGTATACAGTATTACCCTCTCCTTCACTTGGTATCAGGTTGTGTATTTCATTTTTAATGAATTCATGTTCAGATGGAATAAGATGTGGAGTTTCCTTGATGAATTGCAATGTAAGGGGGCGGCAATAAACAGATGAGCATGGGGCAGGGTTTTGCCAGACTGTCATCTTGCTTCTTTTCTCAAGTAACTTAAGGGGGCATAGGAAAGTTGCAAACATGTTAGTTTCACTCACATCACTATTTGTATTGTCATATTTCATGGCATAGAGGGAATGATTTCCATTGTCATCAAAACCATATTTACTGAGGAGTTCAAAAGAGAGTGGGCATGGTATGTGCTGACTGTGATCTGATTAGGTCAACAACCATTTTCTGAGAAAGCAGTAGACTTGAGGCAGTTTTATCAAGCAAGTTTTGGAGAGGGACTTCTGCTTTAAAATCACTGATGTTAATGCCCGGGGGATAACAAGTCTTTGTAGCTTCTACCACACTTTTGTAGGATGGATAAAGTGTACAGTTTCTTTCCTTATGGATGATTCTTTAATAATTGTAAGTACTTTTGCTCATGTTTGTATTGAGCATTATGGAAAGTGCCTCGTGTGGAGTCAGAGGAATTTCAGTTTTGTTCACCAATTTCTTTATAATTTTTGTTTACCTAGTAGGGGTACTTAATGTTGCTCCTTACAAATCTTCGCAGCATGATTTTTCCCAGAATTCCTAAGTTTTATCTGAGCTGCAAAGACAAGCTCTTCTGCTGAATATTTCTTCTTACTTCTGTTTTTCTTGGCTTTGTTCTTTCACTAGCAGTTTTGAAGTCTGCAGATGATCGACCTCTTTTTGAATGACCTGCTTCACTGGTGTTTGAGATCTCATGTTGTGTACTGTCCTCAATTTCCTGTAATTTTAATTCCTTTGAGAGCCAAACACTATTATTCTTTTGGAACCTGGCATTGATGTAATTTGCCTTTCTCCATCGTGTCTGGAAGTCATTTTTAAAGGTTGAAATTGCTGCAGGTGTCAGTGTCGGTGTGTGGTGATGCAATATCTCATGTTCTGATATTACATTAGAAATAACTTGTTCAAATGAGTGGCAGTCTCTACGTGATATATACTTGTCTAATGGAACACTTCTAGCAATCCCCGCCATCTGAAATTAAAGAAACAATACATCTATACTTAAGTCTTGTCTGTGTTTGTAGTAAAGTCATATTAAGCAAGTTACTGCTGAATATGCACGTTTTCCTTTTAATTATTAGGGCTAACTATTTTATTCATTTTGTTATATTTGCGTGACGGCTTAACAGTTTCTTCTACTTTTTTTCACCAAAATTTGCATTATATATGATTACATGCACACTTGGACGTTCTCTATATATTCATAATATAAGTACAGAAATGGTAGGTCTAACCTTGGACTAATGAAGGCTTTATCAGGTTGTTTAAACACTGGGCGGTGTGTGGTGTGCTGTTAGACAAGACTGAGAGAACTTGCGCGCGCCCCTCCCTCCCAGTCTCCTTCTCGCGCGAAATTCGAATGCTGTTGTAGATAAACTCTCTTATTCTTAATGGTGGACGTATATGGAGCCCTTTTCTTTATAGACATGTTTATTTATGTATATTCTTCCAAACTAATTGGGTATCGGCATCCGATATGACCCGATCTTACCATACAGGCGTTTCACTAAAAGTCTATTATAAAACCCAATATTAAATACGTTTTCCTTATATCTGTATTATCACATTAAAAAAGAATAATAACCATTTATTTACAGCGATTTTTGTTTGTTACATGTAAAAAATAACAAAAATATAATGATTTTCTCTTTTCCTGAACATCATTATATGCTCTGTAAAATCATCATGGAATGGTTTATGCCGGAAAT
Source organism: Scylla paramamosain (assembly GCF_035594125.1). NCBI lineage: Eukaryota > Metazoa > Arthropoda > Malacostraca > Decapoda > Portunidae > Scylla > Scylla paramamosain. The sequence goes on from NW_026973703.1 coordinate 500,185, forward strand.
AACCACGGTATTCCGACATGCTACTTCATAACTTTCGCTGGACCATTGTAAATTAGTAAACTGTAATCTCCTATTTTGGCCAGAAATTTATCATTTGGTCCCACTGTGCACCGGGACAGCGAGGTCACAACCCCTCGGGATACATCCCGTACTTGCTGCTAGGTGTGTGTGTGTGTGTGTGTGTGTGTGTGTGTGTGTGTGTGTGTGTGAACGTGTTTGAACCTGTACTTGAGTGCTCCCCTCAAACGCTCTACTCGGAAATCTAATCACACAGGGAACAAATTTCATCGAGTGAGATACAACACGCAGAGACTCGACGCATTACAGGGGAAACCCTAAAAAAAAATAACCGATAGAGGACGCAGCAGGTGCCCATAAACGTCACCCGATATACGAGACAGAGAGGAAGGGAGAAAAAGGGTGGGAAAAAGTCAGCCATTGCCTTCACAAAGGAACCACGAGCAGCTGAGACGCGGAGGAGACAGAACAGTGGAAGCAGCAGAAGGTCGAGGCTGGGGAATCAGGATGATCAGCTTATAGGAGGAACAGCCATGGGTAGAATATATGGAGGTTCCTTGGTAATCCTTCTGCGCCTCCTTCAGATCCATGGCCACGCACCAGGCAGTTTTATCGACGTGCAGGAAAATTGGAAGGATTTTTTCGATCAGTAATCTAAAAGCAGTTTGTTTATAAAGGTTGGTTAATAAAAGGAATTTTGATATGAGAGAGAGAGAGAGAGAGAGAGAGAGAGAGAGAGAAGAGAGAGAGAGAGAGAGAGAGAGAGAGAGAGAGAGAAAGAGAATACATGTACCTGGAGCTGATACCAGAGCGTGTGCATGGGTGTATGAAATTACTCTGCATGACTATTTGATTTGATGTATGGGGCGCTGCGGGAACCAGCGGGCGCCTCACTCACCCTGAAGGGTACCCAACAACTACTCCATACCACTCCATAGGAAGAGAAGGGCTGATGGATACTAGGGATTCAAATGGCATCTTAAATACATTTCCATTAGCAGAGTTACGTGCCTCTTACGACCTGGATTTAGATTATGTAAGAGAATAATGTGTCTGTAATTCTCATAAAATCCAATGTTGGAAAGTACACATGAACGGCTAAAACCTGGAGATTGTATTAATACTCGTTTAATGCGTGAATGTGTTTGATAGTGTTCCGTGATCGCAGGAGAGAGAGAGAGAGAGGAGAGACGAGAGAGAGAGAGAGAGAGAGAGAGAGAGAGAGAGAGAGGAGAGAGAGGAGAGAGAGAGAGAGAGAGAGAGAGAGAGAGAGAGAGAGATCCTTTAGTCTCGTATATTCATTACAGATTCAAGTTAGGTTACGTTGAGTTAAATCAAAGCGAGAGAGAGAGAGAGAACGAGTTTAGTTATTCGTTTACTAATGATTTTAGTTAGGTAATGTTAGGTTAGGTTAGGTTAGATTAGGTTAGAGAAATTGTGATTCATAAATCAGTTTACTGTTAGGTTAGGTTAGGTTAGAGAAATATACCCATAAAACATACACCAGTATGCTTGTTTGGAGTTTAGAAGCCACGAAGATTCCAAGTAATATCCCGGTTATTTAATGCAAGCGAGGCGCGTGTCAAAACTTGGGAGGATGGCTTGATGTGAGGAGAAGCAGTACCACCACCACCACCACTGCTTTCTCCCTCACCCTCTCTCCCTCTCCCCTTCTCCTTCCCTCTCCCTTTCCTTCACTAGTTTAAAGTATTCCAGAAAATTTTGCCGAGAGCCACTTTTTTCCGGTCAGGTTTCAGGCAATAAACTTTCTTATCGCGGCCAGGTGTGGGTGTAGAGGTTTGCTGCTCCACGTGTATTTCATCGGTCGCCCGCTGGAGATGTTGGCGTGAAGTTATTGGCGGGAGGCGTGCGTGGGTTGGTGCTCTTCGTTCGCTCTTCGCTCCCTGCCTGGTCTCCCATTGTGGAAATACCGGGAATAAAACCTATTTGCTGATGGGGCTTGAATTTGTTTATTTATTTATTTGGTTGTTTATTTTATGTATTTATCTATTTATTTATTTGTTTGCTTATTTATGTATGTGTGTATTTATGTATTTACTTATGTATTGATTTATTTGTGTATTTATTTATTCGGGTATGCATTTATTTATTTGTTTATTTGTTCATTTCGATATTTATTTATTCATTTACTTATTTATTTACTTATTGATCTATCTATGTATTTATTACGTGCTAAGGAGTTCAACTTATGACAAAAAAAATTACAAAGCCCCTTCAATAAGACCCTCCCTGAAACATATCTTATGCAGAATAAAAAAAATAAAAAACTCTGCGCCTCTTTTTTTCTTTCTCTTTCTATTTTTGATGAATGTTGATGCGCCAAGCTCTGATGTCCGTGTTTGCATTTTTTACTTGTCTTTTTTGTTATTTGTGTTTACATTATGTGTTTTGTGGGGATTTGGTGTGACTGTTGTGCGTTTCCATGCCACAGGTCGTCACATGAATGGGTAGAAGTGTGTGTGTGTGTGTCTGTGTGTGTGTGTGTGTGTGTGTGTGTGTGTGTATGTGTGTGTGTGTGTGCACCAGCCATTTTTCCAGCTTTCCAGCGCATATTTATACTCAGTGAAAGCCTGGCAAAGCTCCCCAGTCGCCTCGAAAGTTTTGAAAATAAATTATGCTGAAATGGAAAGTTAGTCGGAAAGATAAGTCTTGGCGGCATGGCGATCCCCGGACTAGTGAAATGAGCACTCACCTGGCGCCCAACTCCTAGGTGCTCGTAATTGGCTCGACACCGGGAAAAAAGGATCATGCACCAGCTTTCCTTAATTGGCCCTGCGTGAAAAAAAAGGGATCCTGCCGAAGCTCTCCTAAACAAACATAAAAATCATTATTTTTATCCAATAATGAGCAATACTGCCTGCCTACCGCAGCTCCCCACGCCGCCATTGTCCTAAATACTGCCTTCCTCCCCCTTCTCGATCCCTTCCTGCCTTTTCCAGGCGGGAATTACCAGTAAAATTCCGGTGATGGTGATGCGTCCCGGCCGTGATGGGTATTTGCCTTAAACCGCATCAAAATCTTGCCCTCCAGGCACGGTGTTCCTTCCTGCCCGCGTCTTGTTTTACGCCCTTCCCCCCCTCCTTCGTAATGCATCGCCCTGGAGACGAGATGCTTACACCAGAGAGAGAGAGAGAGAGAGAGAGAGAGAGAGAGAGAGAGAGAGAGAGAGAGTGTATGGCTGCTGTTAGTTTGCTTGGGTCCTCATCTGCGTTCGCCATAACGCGGTGCTGGAAGTTCGTGCGCTTCCTTCACACCCCCTAACACCACCACCACCACCTCATGCCACCATGCCATAGTCTTCGCTCCGTAAGCGGTCTTGTAGCTCGTTTTCTGTTGCCTTCCTTCACACTCGGCTGATCCTATCTTAGGTATTTTTTTTTATTTTTTTTTTTTTTTTATGTAGGAAGGATACTGGCCAAGGGCAACAAAAATCTAATAAAAAAAATGCCCACTGAAATGCCAGTCCCTAAAAGGGTCAAAGCAGTGGTCAAAAATTGGTGGATAAGTGTCTTGAAACCTCCCTCTTGAAGGAATTCAAGTCATAGGAAGGTGGAAATACAGAAGCAGGCAAGGAGTTCCAGAGTTTACCAGAGAAAGGGATGAATGATTGAGAATACTGGTTAACTCTTGCGTTAGAGAGGTGGACAGAATAGGAGTGAGAGAAAGAAGAAAGTCTTGTGCAGCGAGGCCGCGGAAGGAGGGGAGGCATGCAGTTAGCAAGATCAGAAGAGCAGTTAGCATGAAAATAGCGGTAGAAGACAGCTAGAGATGCAACATTGCGGCGGTGAGAGAGAGGCTGAAGACAGTCAGTTAGAGGAGAGGAGTTGATGAGACGAAAAGCTTTTGATTCCACCCTGTCTAGAACAGCAGTATGAGTGGAACCCCCCCAGACATGTGAAGCATACTCCATACATGGACGGATAAGGCCCTTGTACAGAGTTAGCAGCTGCGGGGGTGAGAAAAACTGGCGGAGACGTCTCAGAACACCTAACTTCATGGAAGCTGTTTTAGCTAGAGATGAGATGTGAAGTTTCCAGTTCAGATTATAAGTAAAGGACAGACCGAGGATGTTCAGTGTAGAAGAGGGGGATAATTGAGTGTCATTGAAGAAGAGGGGATAGTTGTCTGGAAGATTGTGTCGAGTTGATAGATGGAGGAATTGAGTTTTTGAGGCATTGAACAATACCAAGTTTGCTCTGCCCCAATCAGAAATTTTAGAAAGATCAGAAGTCAGGCGTTCTGTGGCTTCCCTGCGTGATATGTTTACCTCCTGAAGGGTTGGACGTCTATGAAAAGACGTGGAAAAGTGCAGGGTGGTATCATCAGCATAGGAGTGGATAGGACAAGAAGTTTGTTTTAGAAGATCATTAATGAATAATAAGAAGAGAGTGGGTGACAGGACAGAACCCTGAGGAACACCACTGTTAATAGATTTAGGAGAAGAACAGTGACCGTCTACCACAGCAGCAATAGAACGGTCAGAAAGGAAACTTGAGATGAAGTTACAGAGAGAAGGATAGAAACCGTAGGAGGGTAGTTTGGAAATCAAAGCTTTGTGCCAGACTCTATCAAAGGCTTTTGATATGTCCAAGGCAACAGCAAAAGTTTCACCAAAGTCTCTAAAAGAGGATGACCAAGACTCCGTAAGGAAAGCCAGAAGATCACCAGTCGAGCGGCCTTGACGGAACCCATACTGGCGATCAGATAGAAGGTTGTGAAGTGATAGATGTTTAAGAATCTTCCTGTTGAGGATAGATTCAAAAACTTTAGATAAGCAGGAAATTAAAGCAATAGGACGGTAGTTTGAGGGATTAGAGCGGTCACCCTTTTTAGGAACAGGTTGAATGTAGGCAAACTTCCAGCAAGAAGGAAAGGTAGATGTTGACAGACAGAGCTGAAAGAGTTTGACTAGGCAAGGTGCAAGCACGGAGGCACAGTTTCGGAGAACAATAGGAGGGACCCCATCAGGTCCATAAGCCTTCTGAGGGTTTAGGCCAGCGAGGGCATGGAAAACATCATTGCGAAGAATTTTAATACGTGGCATGAAGTAGTCAGAGGGTGGAGGAGAGGGAGGAACAAGCCCAGAATCGTCCAAGGTAGAGTTTTTAGCAAAGGTTTGAGCAAAGAGTTCAGCTTTAGAAATAGATGTGATAGCAGTGGTGCCATCTGGTTGAAGTAGAGGAGGGAAAGAAGAAGAAGCAAAGTTATTGGAGATATTTTTGGCTAGATGCCAGAAATCACGAGGGGAGTTAGATCTTGAAAGGTTTTGACATTTTCTGTTAATGAAGGAGTTTTTGGCTAGTTGGAGAACAGACTTGGCATGGTTCCGGGCAGAAATATAAAGTGCATGAGATTCTGGTGAAGGAAGGCTTAAGTACCTTTTGTGGGCCACCTCTCTATCATGTATAGCACGAGAACAAGCTGTGTTAAACCAAGGTTTAGAAGGTTTAGGACGAGAAAAAGAGTGAGGAATGTACGCCTCCATGCCAGACACTATCACCTCTGTTATGCGCTCAGCACACAAAGACGGGTCTCTGACACGGAAGCAGTAGTCATTCCAAGGAAAATCAGCAAAATACCGCCTCAGGTCCCCCCAACTAGCAGAGGCAAAACGCCAGAGGCACCTTCGCTTAGGGGGATCCTGAGGAGGGATTGGAGTGATAGGACAAGATAAAGATATGAGATTGTGATCGGAGGAGCCCAACGGAGAAGAAAGGGTGACAGCATAAGCAGAAGGATTAGAGGTCAGGAAAAGGTCAAGAATGTTGGGCGTATCTCCAAGACGGTCAGGAATACGAGTAGGGTGTTGCACCAATTGCTCTAGGTCATGGAGGATAGCAAAGTTGTAGGCTAGTTCACCAGGATGGTCAGTGAAGGGAGAGGAAAGCCAAAGCTGGTGGTGAACATTGAAGTCTCCAAGAATGGAGATCTCTGCAAAAGGGAAGAGGGTCAGAATGTGCTCCACTTTGGAAGTTAAGTAGTCAAAGAATTTCTTATAGTCAGAGGAGTTAGGAGAGAGGTATACAGCACAGATAAATTTAGTATGAGAATGACTCTGTAGTCGTAGCCAGATGGTGGAAAACTCGGAAGATTCAAGAGCGTGGGCACGAGAGCAGGTTAAGTCATTGCGCACATAAACGCAGCATCCAGCTTTGGATCGAAAATGAGGATAGAGAAAGTAGGAGGGAACAGAAAAGGGGCTACTGTCAGTTGCCTCAGACACCTGAGTTTCAGTGAGGAAAAGAAGATGAGGTTTAGAAGAGGAGAGGTGGTGTTCTACAGATTGAAAATTAGATCTTAGACCGCGAATGTTGCAGAAGTTAATGAAGAAAAAGTTGAGGGGGGTGTCAAGACACTTAGGGTCGTCGACGGAAAGGCAGTCCGACCTGGGGACATTTATGGTCCCCTCCCCAGATGGGGACTCCGAGGCTGGTGTAGGAGTCGCCATGATTTTAAAATTTTTGGAGTGAAGGGTGTGTGTGTTATTAGGTGCTTGTAGTTTTGTGTGGAGGAAGAGAGTTGTCTTTAGAGGGCAGGCTGTGACTACCCCCTTGTGTTGTGAGACACAAAGGGAAACGTTCAGTGAGGTCACAGCTGGGTTTAATGATAAGTTCACAGCACCCCCCTGAACAGTGCTTTAGACCTCACTGGGAGTAATTATCGTTTCGGCAGGTGTCTACTGCCTCCTCCTATGATATGATATGGTTTAGGATGCTTCTCTGTTTCTGGAAGTGTGTGTATATATATATATATATATATATATATATATATATATATATATATATATATATATATATATATATATATATATAAAGCATCCTTGATACCGTGCAGGGTTAGTCAGGTGGGTGAATGGGCAACAAATCCTGCCACAGACTCGTCTTATGGGAATCTATTTCAGTATAGGGTTTTCGAATTTCGGAAATGATGGCACAAGAATATGGTGAAGGGATAAAGTGCCTAGTGTATACTGTGTGTGTGTGTGTGTGTGTGTGTGTGTGTGGACGAGGCAGCAGGTGCAGGCTCCCCGCTAGGAGTGGGCGCCAATCCTCGTGCCGCCGCTCGCCGCGCCACCCTCAAGCCGTATTACCGCGACTCTCATCCCGAGCCGCCGTGGCCTCAAAAAATCGGTGAAGTGTTGACTGCAATGGCAACACAATGGCGCCACAATACTAGCTCGCCGCTGGGATAAGACAGCACACACCTGCGCCGCCACACACAATACATCCTCAGTCTTGTTATTCAATTGTAGGCGTGTTATGGTGAACGAGTGTGTGTGTGTGTGTGTGTGTGTGTGTGTGTGTCAGGCAGTGGTGGCCGCCCCGACATCATGACCAGCAGGGTTTAATGAAAGTGTATGGCAATATTTCGTGCATGTGTGTAATTGTAAACAAATATTTTGGGCGTCATCGTGTTTAATATGGACGAGGATGTTAGGGACTGATTGGACGACTGCAATCATGAGTGTTGTGCTTCATCTGTGTTTCGTTAACATTATTGTTGTCTGTGAATATGCATGCATGTGAAGCGTTGAAATGCTTGATTTGTAATGAACATGAAAATTAATTAAATCTTACTTCAATTCATTAAATAAGGAAGAACTGAAGAGTTTAGGAAATATTGGTTTATGATTTTTATTCCATGTCAGTTTTTTATTAACTTTTAATTAGTAATCGAAGCTAATATATTGCTTAATGATTAACTGTTCATGTTATTGACTTTGATCTATTCATCTTCATTGTTAAAAAAAAATTTACCGTTAAATCATTGAGTGTGCTTGGCGTCACCTTCATTAGGTCATGCACACAACTGCACTTCAATATTTTCAATCCAAGAGTCATTACACACTGGTCTCTCTCGCAACGTGACATTTTCTTTCAGCTAAACACCTGCAGTGCCTGGAATTCCCACTGCTAAATATAGGGCCAAAGAGATAGAGAGAGAGAGAGAGAGAGAGAGAGAGAGAGAGAGAGAGAGAGAGAGAGAGAGAGAGAGAATCTATACATTAATATTTACATTCATGAGAAAATACCCCCTCTACACACACACACACACACACACACACACACAAGAGCAAACACTCACCCAATGCACGTAGTTGATGGAGAAGCGGTCGTCACTGGAGTGTGTGTACAGACTCACCGTCAGGAGCTGGTAGTCCCTCTTCCTGATCCAAGACACCTGCAGAGCACACAAACGGTCATGGTCTTAGCACGTGTGTGTGTGTGTGTGTGTGTGTGTGTCTAGACGAGTGTTTATTGTTCGCTTAACGGGCTTGGATTGATGGCGTGCAGTACATCCACATCACTGTTGCCTAAGCTATTGTTGTGTATCGTAAGCACATTGTTAAGGCCATTAGAAGGTGCTCCAACGCCTTGCAGTTTAAGTTTCTATCCAAGGACTTTACTATTGACCCACTGTGACCTAGTTGTCTTAGATGTATGTATGTAATATGTTGTGGTTTGAAACTGCATATATTTCTGCATAAATATATGCTAAACAATCACTACGAATTCTCCACTGATAATTGATAGTTCCCTCATAAAAATAAAATAAAATAAAAATAGAAATATAACTAAAAGATAAATACAAAATAGGTAATTATATATATATCCTAAGCCAGTACTCCCTCAGGAAGTGCAATAAACTCACAGAAAAGTTGCTCGAGTCACCATGTTTTTTGCCTTGTATTCACAAGTGTTAAAGCAGCCCGTGTTTGTGGAGGCCGAGGCTGATGAGACAAGGACTCCTGCACTAATGCCACTCAGAGGATGGATGCGGTGGGCAGCCTCGCCTCCACTCGCCGCCTGCGCCATCACGAGTGACATAACTTGTTTACCTCACCAGTCATCGTATTGGAGGCCATGACATTCCTGGTTTCTCAGTGCTTGCCTCAGAGCAGCGTATTCTTAAAAAAATCTGGTGAATATTTAGTGTTTTACTTTTAATAGGTTCTAGGAGAAGTTAGAGTTTTTAAGGGTGTGTAGTTTTTAAGGGTGTAGATTCATCTCAGAAGGGAAAAGACCCACGAGAACAAGACGAATATATGCGTGGCTTTTGAAAATAGTCTTAATAACAAACTCAGACACAAGAAAATTCTATAAATCATCGCTGTATCCCTTAAAAATACTCTTAATTAAAGAACAAAAGCGTTTAAGAATACGGGCGAGAGATCAACACAACCTCAGTCACATCAAGGTACCGACGCTTCCCCACAGGAACTTCAGATCTTAAGGTAACTTGCTGACACACTCCGTCATTTACCAGGCCGCCAGTCGCACTTGAGGTCTTGCAGTGAAGAATGACGGATGCTCCCACTTGTGCTGTCACGATGCTTTTGTTTTGAGTCACGAATCTGTCGCCGTCTGCCTTCGCGCGCCTGTCCCCCGAGCTCCAGCTATTCGTGTTGGTCCATTGCGCTGCGGGAGAAAGAAGGTGTTCCCCCCGTCAGGTTACGTTAAGTGTTTCTAAGTCATGAGGTCACCGTCCTGGGAAGTGTACAACGTGTTGATAACCACTGAAATAGAGTAATGTGTGTGTGTGTGTGTGTGTGTGTGTGTGTGTGTGTGTGTGTGTGTGTGTGTGTGTGCGCGCGCGTGCGCGTGCGTGCGTGCGTGCGCGCGCGCGTGCGTGCGTGTGTTGCATTCCCTCGCCTTTGTACTCCACACTCTCTCTCTCTCTCTCTCTTGTCTGTTTGTCTAGTCTTATTTTCTGCGTCATGATGCGTTTCTTTTGTTTGCTCAGCTCACACACACACACACACACACACACACACACATCGACATCCTTCATTCTCATAATAACAGAGAAGCAAATTCATGTTCATCTCATCTTCAGGAAACACAATAACAATAACACATTCAGTGACGAAATTCAGAAACACAATCTGACGGATTAGAATTAGGCAGCAATCCCCGATAAATAGTAAAAAAAAATAAATAAAAAAATCCGCCGCGGCCATGAACATAAATAAACAGGCTTAATTCGTAACAATAGATTAGTGGATTCGCTTTGGAAACCGAATCAACCCGATGAAGCTCCACTCAGCGTGTCTCGCCCTTCTGTTCGGATCCCGGAGTGAGCAGTGACCGGTGGCATAGTGTGTGGGTGTCTGCGGGAGCCTTTGATTAACGACCGCCACTAAATAATGGAACTACACACGAAAGGGATTGAAACGCTTCGTCCACCCAGAGCACCGACCCTTTAGAGCGAACGGATGATTATGGAACACAGAAAAAAACGTAACAAAAAGAGAAGCTGTTTATGCTGATGTTATTCTAAGTAGCAGTGAGTGGCGCAGAGTGTTAGGGCAAAGGGCGTGTTTTGCCTTCTAAGTCTGTTATGATACACACGAATCTCTCTCTCTCTCTCTCTCTCTCTCTCTCTCTCTCTCTCTCTCTCTCTCTCTCTCTCTCTCTCTCTCTCTCTCTCTCTCTCTCTCTCTCTCAAGTTTTCACCCAGAGTGTACCATCGACTTTTCACCCCAGGCCAGGTGAAGGTAAACTCAGGTATGCAAGCACGTCGCCTTGCCAGGGAGCCTTCCATTACCCGGTGCATCCGTGCCAGGCTGGACTGTGGAGTGGATGGAGAAGGTGGAGAGGCAGGCATTGTGAGGACAGGAGGAGGACAGGCAGGGTGAGTGAAGGAGGATGAATTAAGTGAGTGAGAGGAAGATGAGGGGAAAGAACGCAGACAGGAATAAATTTTAACTTTCCTCCTCTCCTATCCTCTCCTTTTTCCATGTATATATTTTACGCTGTCTCACTTTTTCTCAGTGTTCCTTCCGTTTTGTTTCCTGCAATCCTGTGCACCTGTTTACCTTCGTGCCGCTACTTCCTATTCGCAGAATTTCACCCAAAGAAAAGAGGAAATTGAAAGGAAGAAGAATATCCAGACAGAGTCAGCTGACAAAGCACTCTCATTACAATAACAAAGAGGAAGGAGGAGGTGGAGGTGATGGCGGACAGGAATGGAGAGAAGAAGAAGGAAGAGGAGGAGGAGGAGGAAGAAGAGGAGACTGAAGGAAGAGGAGGATTAAAGGTAGAAGGGAGGAAAGGAAGAGGAGGAGGAGGACCATGTGTGCTGAAAGGAAGAGAAGGCTTACGATGACCACAGGAGGAGGAGAAACAGGAGAGAGGAAGGCAAGATGAAGGTAAAGTCTTTGTGAATACGTTTAATCACACACACGCCTCACGCCCTTTCCGCTGCTCTCCTCATAAAGACGGAGGCACGAATGGTCGCCTCGTTTGCCGAAGTGCATGTGGTAATCGCTCCCGCGAACACCCGAGCGAGACTGCGCCGCCGCGAGACGATCGGAACCCCCCCACCTCCTCTCCTGTAGTAGGTGCTAAAGGTACCGCTGCCGCAAGAATGGGGAGGGTATTTCTCCTGGTGTTTCTCCGGGTGTGTTTCCATATTGATCGGTTGTAAATGTGCGGTGCGGCGTGGCGGATTTGTCAGCTGGGTAATTATGGAGGCTGTAATGACTTCACAGGAGGTGTTAAGTGAGGAGCGCCGCCTCATTACCAACACTTTCTTCATCATTATCCTCCTCCTCTCCGCCATGATAGTGATGAGGGTGATGGTTGTGATGGTGGTGGTGGTGGTGGGGATGGTGATAACTGCATGCTGCTCAATGTGCTTCACTCAATTGCACGTCTTGACTTTTTCTATTATTTATCTCTTTTTTTTCAGTTGTTAATACATAAGTGTACTTTTTTTTTATAGGAAAGAGCAGATATACGTAGGTTTATGCGTCTCTCTCTCTCTCTCTCTCTCTCTCTCTCTCTCTCTCTCTCTCTCTCTCTCTCTCTCTCTCTCTCTCTCTCTCTCTCTCTCTCTCTCTCTCTCTCTCTCTCTCTCTCATGCAGGCTGGGGGAGGGGATGAGGAGGAGCAGGAGGGAGCAGGTCACATGAGGAAAACATAAATCGGCCGCCTGGGATGGGAGTAATAGTTCAGTTTCCCCTCGTGATGGGGCCGCTGACTCACGTGGCAGGCGGCTGTGGCTGACGGGAGGAAGGCAACAGAGAAACGCACTAACAGGGACCCGCATTAAAGAGACTGAACGTTGACCGGAACTGTTCCATGCTGGAAGCTTCAAGACACTCCTCATGATTTTGGATAATGTTTTTTTGCTGCACTTTTTGGGGGCTGGCATCTTTAACGGAGAACCGCCAGAACTGAGATCCGAGATAAGAGACAACTCCGTTAACGCAGACCTATATTACAGAGACCACACCAACAGAAAACGATATTAGCAGGGAACCATATTAACAGAGGACTATATTAACAATGATCCATCAATAGAGAGCAGCACAAACATGGAGCCTAATTAAAGAAAAAATCCATCAATAGAAATCAACACTGAGCCAAGTGAACAGAGAACTGCGTGAACAGAAAAAAAAAAAATGCTTTGCGGGACGTGACCGAACAAGGAACAACATTAAGAAAACACTACAATTTAACCTAAGTGAACAGAAAAAACTTATTGGGGAACGTTATCGGACAAAGAACAACACTGAAAGAACACCGCAATCGAACCTGATTTAACCGAACATACTTTTAAAACGGAAATGCATCGCTTAGCAGAACACGATGAGTGACCGAGGCTCGTCAACAGAGACCGGGACAATAGTGAACCGCGGTGACAAAGAACCGTATTGAGCGTTTCGTTGACGCGGCACAGTTGTTAAAGGAAAAATGACGTGAAATACAGTCGAGTTATCGGGAATCACAGTAGCGGAGGAGCGTGTCAGATTTGTAATGCATGAAGGCCACGCCGCGTCAGCAACAATGGCGTGTTGACTGTGGTTGCTGTGGTTTGTTGTCAGCTCACAGCAGTCACCCGCGAAACCGTCCACCAAAGGAACGTGAATAACCAACAACAGCAACAACAACAACAACAACAACAACAGTAATAATAATAATGTTAGCCCTGCTTTCTTTGTGTAATAAAAAGCATACCAGAACAAAGTAATAAGTAGGAACACTACAAAAATGGCCCGCTATCTCTAAAGCTGCTAAAAGAGGAAAGAAATGGATATAAGCCACAGGAAAAGTAAACCTGCATTCTTTTTTGTAATACGTGGCGGAGCAAAATAATCACACCGATGAAAAGAGGAGAGCTACTATTCCTAAAGCTGCTAAGTAAAGAAAAAGCCGCAAATATAAGCTAAAGAAAGTTCTAACCTGCGTTGTCTTATAATATGAAGCACTGCAAATTCAAGGAAAAAAGAACAACAAAGATCCTTCTACACTTTCTAAAAATGCAACACTGATATCAACTAGAAATGATATGAATTTTTTTTTGTCCGTGATAAAAAGCACAGTAAAATAAAATAAAATAAAAAAAGAAGGAAAAGCAAGAATAATTCATGAGTGCGGAAGACAAATACAAGTATTAACTTGAAAGTAATGGAACTCCCTTTCTTTATTTAGTGAAGTGTGAAATAAATAGGAAATGATTCCTAAACCAGCAAGCAAAAGAAAATAAAACACACAAAGAAGTGATAAGTGTGGAGAACAAAGAAAGAGGAGGGAAAAAAAAGCCGAACATGAAAATACGTGTGGCCGTAATACAGATTATAAAAAAGAATACAAAAAAAAAAACAAGCACAGAAAGAATATATAATCTTACACACCGTAAAAAAGAGTATAACAAAGCGAAAGGTACAGAAAAAAAGAAGGAAGACACTGGTACACATAATATGAAGAACAAATTGATAAACATTATAATACAGAGGACTACAAACAAAAGAGGAGCAAGAAAAAACAAGGAGGGAAACACCGGCACAGACAATATAAAGAATGAATGGGTCAACACACACACACACACACACACACACACACACACACAACAGGGAAAACAAAAACCAACAAAAAAAAAAGGATAAATACAGCAACACATCAGCTTTAAGAAGCCGGAAGAATGTAGTGGCCATAAAATTAGGAAGATTGCAGGCATCAGACAATCTTGATAACACCTAATGATAGAACGCTGCCGGAGTGTAATGATGGTGAGTGTTGTGCTTAAGAGAAGCTAATGCACCATTCATTACACGTCGCAGTTCTTGAAGAGAGAGAGAGAGAGAGAGAGAGAGAGAGAGAGAGAGAGAGAGAGAGAGAGAGAGAGAGAGAGAGAGAAAGAGAGAGAGAGGGAGGGTGGGAGAGAGGGAGGAAGAATATCTGTATATAGCAGAAGGAACAACAACATAGGGTAGGGAAAGAATAAAGGAGAGGGATAGAGAGAAAATGAGGTAGATGTGGAGGGCAATAAAGGAAGAGGAAAGGGTGCGGCAGAGGGGGAGAGGAAGGGGGGAGAGACAGACAAGTAATTAGCCTCCACTTGGGCTGGCGAAGTGAAGCATGCCCTCCGCTATTTCTCTCATTTCCTCTTTCCTTTGCCTTCATTTTCCTCTTTCCTTTCCTTTCTTCTACATTTGTCTTTACTTTTCATCCAGTTGCCCTTCATCTCTCCTCTCCTTCACTTCCTCTCTCTCTCTCTCTCTCTCTCTCTCTCTCTCTCTCTCTCTCTCTCTCTCTCTCTCTCTCTCTCTCTCTCTCTCTCTGTCTATCTATCTATCTATCTATCTATCCTCTCTCTCTCTCTCTCTCTCTCTCTCTCTCTCTCTCTCTCTCTCTCTCTCTCCTCTCTCTCTCTCTCTCTCTCTCTCTCTCTCTCTCTCTCTCCTCTGTCTATCTATCTATCTATCTATCTATCTATCTATCTATCTATCTTCTTTCTTTCTTATCTTCAACACCTTCCCTTTTTTTCGGTTTTTTATCGCTCTTCGTTTCCTATTCTTTCTTTTTTTATGATCTCTCCTTGTCGTTCTTTTTTTTTTTTTGTCGTTTATCTTACATTCCTTTATTTCTGTTCATTCTGTTCCCCTCATTCGTTCAGGTTTCTCAGTTTCTCGTTCTTTCTCCATCATCATTATTTTCTATTTTCCCGTCTCGAACCATTTCCTCGTTAACTATCTTTTTTTTTCCTTTCTCTATCTTATTTTCTCCTCCTCTTCCTATTTTCCATTCTATGCCTTTCAATATCCTTATTTCTTCTTCCTTCACTTCTTCTTCTTCAATAAATGGATTATTTATATTATAATGAGTACGTTTTTGTAAATTAATTACATATCTCGCTTATTTAGTTGCGTTTTTTTTTTTTTTTTTTTCGATAATGTTTGTATTAATGGAGTGTGGTGGAAGTGTAGGTAACGGGGCGCCGGTGCTCACTCAGTGTGTGTGCCTTTATTTTTCCTCTTCTTCTTCTTCCTCCTCCTCCTTCTCCTCCTCCTTCTCCTCATGATCATTGTTTTCATCTTTCTGCTTGTCATCGCCCTCCTTTGAATCATTCTTGTCTTCCTTGTCCTCCCACGCTTCGTCTTTGTTCTCGTCATCGTTCTTCTCCTCCACGTCATCTACGTATGATATCATATTTCTGTTGCTGTATAATAGATGGTCTAGTCACCACAAATATCCCTGTAGGAAAACGACAAATCTACTTTATTTTTATTTTCCATATGTGGTGGTCTTGTTCCTCCTCTTCCTCTTCTTCCACTTTCACCAATAATCTCCAAAGAGCCAACAAATCAGCAGCTCTTTGTTCCTCCTTTGTGTTTTATTATGCCCCTTCTGGAGAAACAAGGGAAAACAAAGGGCCAAGACTCCACCAACACCAACTCCGCAAAAAAAAAAAAAAAAAAAAAAACACGACCAGACACACTAGCAAGAGTTTCCACCACACACCCACGTCTTATTTCCCCCCCAGGACAACGCGATGGACACCCTACTTGTCTCTCGCGTCTTTCCCCTCCATCACCACCTCGTTCCCTCCCCGTCCCCAGCTCCCCAACACTCCTACGCCTTCCGCTTTCTTCCTGCTCCTCTCCTTTCCTGCATAACGTCCTTCCCTGTGCCGATGCCTTGACCTCTCCTGGATCGATAGGGCGCGAGGGGAATGTGCGTATTGTATATAGGGTCGAGGGGAAGGTAGGAATGATTTGCTCCCTTACGCTATAACTAGGGCGGGAGCAAGTATGGTTAGTCTCCACCTGATCACTGCCGCTTGATGTGGTGGTCGTGGTGATGGATGGCGGCGAGGTGTTGGGCAAGGCAGGAAGCAAGGAAGGAAGGGATGACGAGAAGACGAAGAAGGAAGAGGTGCATGAGGGTATGAGAGAGAGAGAAGAGGAAGAGGAGGGAAAGGAGGTCCAAGATGACGAGACGGAGGTCGAAGAAGACGAGAAAGGAAGCCAAAAGAGAGAGAGAGAGAGAGAGAGAGAGAGAGAGAGAGAGAGAGAGAGAGAGAGAGAGAGAGAGAGAGAGAGACAGAGAGAGAGCACAAACTTACATAACCTGAAACCAAGACAAAGTGAAGACTACACACTAAAGTGATAAAAGTGACGAGAAAAAAAAATGAGAAAGGAAGAGTGAGATGAATGGCGCCTACTTATCACAGAGGACCACTGAGTACACCATTCACAGCGCGCCCTTCAGGTTACTTCCCTCTAGCGAGTAATAAATAATGAGGCGCAACAACAAATATTCCTCCCCTCAGCGAGACCAACACAACGACACACAAACACACACCAAACCAGTGGCAGGAGTTATCAACCTTCCACCTACTGCTCCACACACCACCCACTTCGCTCCTCTCCACCCGCTCCACCTACGCCCTCCAAAACAAGAGGGGAGAAATAAGAGACAATTTTTCATTCCGTGAGTTGGAGACAGATGTGAATTTACGAGGAAACGGAATTACCTCCCCAGATTTTTTCTCCCCCTCCCTCTCTCCCCCTTAACGTGATTGCGATGTAAAAAAAAAAAAATTCTGAAGACAACGTAAAGCTGTCACAGAAGCGGCGAGGGGAAGGTAAGGGGAGAAACCAGCTTGTGAGGGGGAGTGAGGGAGTGAGGGAGATATTTGAGCTGTTAGGTTAGGGTGAAAATAGAAAGCAGAGGGTAAGGGAGAGGCTGAAGGTGAGGAGGAAGATAAGAAGACGTAGGAGAAAGAGGAGGAGGAGGAGGAGGAGGAGGAGGAAGAAGAGGAGGAGAATGAGAATGAATATGAGGTATTTATTATGATTTAGATAACGTGATGATAAAAAATGCCTGAGAAAAGTCATTGCAAATTCTTCCATCGAGAAATAATGAATTGCTCCAGAAAGGGTTTGCTCTTAATGATTCAAAGTAAAGAAGGACTTAATGAAATCTATGTTGGTTGATGTGATATTATTATTAAGGTAGCCAGATATATTGCCTCGTCCTTTGTAATATATTTGACCAGAACTGAGAGAGAGAGAGAGAGAGAGAGAGAGAGAGAGAGAGAGAGAGAGAGAGAGAGAGAGAGAGAGAGAGAGAGAGAGAGAGAGAGAGAGAGAGAGAGAGAGAGAGAGAGAGAAAACTAGAATGAGTGAAAAGAATGAAAAAATGTGAAAGAAAATAGGAAAAAATTAAAAGTAAACAAGAAAGAGGAAGGAAAAAGAGAGAAGAGAGAGAGGGAATGAGAGTGAGAGAGAGGTGAACAGCGAAAGAAAGGAAATGGAAGAGAAAGAATAAAAGAATAAGAGGGAGGAAAAGAGAAAGAAGATTGATAAAGAGACAAGATGGAAGAAAAGGGAGAAAAGAGAGAGAAGGAGGAAGAGAAATGAAAGAGGGAGAAAAATTAAGGAAATGTGACTGAAAATTGAATCGGAATAAAGGAAAAGAGAGAGAGAAGAGTGAAAGAGAGAGAAGAATGAAAGAAGAGTAAGAGGAAGGGAGAGGAATGGAGGGAAGGAGTGAGGAAGGGTGACCTTAAGTGTTTATTGAGCTGAGTCAGGGAGGTCAGGGAGGCTAGGAGGATCAGGCAAAGGGAGAGGTCAGGGGAGGTCATGGGGAGGTCAATAAAACCATCAGGACGATAAGTAGTAAGTCTCCCCCCTCCCCTCCTTGCCACGTGCCTTCCTGACCCTCCCTGTGACACTTGCCATTGACCCTTTCACTCCCTCACCTCTCCCTCACACCCTCCCACACCATAATCCTCTCCCTGTAACGTGTTGATACCTTCCCTAATGGCCTCATACTTATAGGCTCTTTATTTTATCTGATATTCACTGTTACTGACTGTCCGATACTTTGATCTTCCCTTCCCAGTCCTTAACACTTTTTTTTTTTTTTCCTGACACTCGTAACTGATCCTTTTCGTTCTGCTGCCTTTTATGTTGCTCTGAAAAGCTCCTCATGTTCCCTGATGCAAGAATATCGATGCACACTGATACTTTGAGCTTTCCATATCTCTCTTTAATATTCTCGTTTTTTTTTTTTTCTGACACTAATACCTGATACATTTCATTCACTTCCCTTGTATCATGCTGTTCTTTCGGGTTTCTTGCCTGAAGAACAACATATGTATTACTAATATACAAATTATTATTTTTTTTTTTATGTATATCTATTAAATGTTATCTCTAGTTTGCGTTTTAAATAATTTGTGTTTGATAAGATTCAATTGTGGTTTCTTTTTCCTTTCTTTCAGTATTTGCTAAGTTGAGAATGAGTGTTTTTTTTTTTTATCTGTGCACCAAATTACTACTACTTTTTTTTTTCAATTTCGGCTTATTTTTTTCTTTCTTTCCAGTATTTGCTAAGTTGAGAATGAGTGTTTTTCATCTCTGCACCAAATTACTATTACTTTTTTTTTCAATTTCGTCTTATTTTTTCCTTCCCTTCAGTATTTGCTAAGTTAAGAATGGATGTTTTTTTTTATCTGAGCACCAAATTACTACTACTACTCTTTTTTTTTTTTCAATTTCGGCTTAATTTTCCTTCCCTTTCAGTATTTGCTAAGTTGAAAATGAGTGTTTTTTATCTGTGCACCAAATTACTATAATCCTACTTTTTTTTTTTTCAATTTCGGCTTATTTTTTTCCTTCCCTTTCAGTATTTGCTAAGTTGAGAATGAGTGTTTTTATCTGAGCACCAAATGACTACTACTTTTGTAGGCTGCCTCCTCCTCCAACGTGCTCGGGTCTTCTGCGCCTCCCTCAGTCACACCCAATACAGGCATGTCCTCTTTCACTGCATCCATGAAGCTTCTCTTGGGTTTTTCCTCTCTTTCTTCCTGCCGTGTATTGTCAGATATATGAGTTATATCTAAATTACTTTATTTGACCATCAGAGTTGCATCGTTGTCTGTCACAAATTTTCAGTTCTCAGTCACATTGTTTTTCTAAGTCCACTTCTAATATTATCACTACAAGCATGGAATTCGGATTTTTTTTTTTTTTTTTAGCTTTCCTGTTTCGCGTCTCTCAATGTTTTCGCCTTATTTTTTTTTTTTTTCACACAGTTCACGAAGTGACTCCAGGCACTTCTCTTCTACATCCACCTCTGAACATTTCACTGGAGTCACGAAATTGGAAACCCTACTATTTTTTATCCCGTTTCTTCCTTATGGGTGCCAAGTAAAGATTTCACACAGAGCGTAGTGGAGGTTTTAATTCAAGCAATAATCGTAACAATGCACATTTAAACACTATACTAGAAACTGGAAAATATACTGTTTTAATCTGTGTTCCTCCTTCAGCACAGTGATTTTCATTAACGGTCTCCTGTCACAGTGGAAATGTTAATACGAGTAATAGTAACAACAGGTTCTTTAATTGATGCCTTTCCTCCCTTGTTGGTGTTAGTAAATATTCTATGCAGGTGATTTTTGTGAGCTGTTACACATTCCAGCGACAGTTTTAATACGACCAATAACAACAACGATCACTTAATCCTCTCCCTTACTGGTAACACTCCCTTCCCTCTCCCTTCCCACCACCCATATCTCAGCAAGTGGCATCCCTCCCTCCCTCTCCCTTCTCTCCCTATCTTATTTTCTCTCCTCCGTCCCTCCCTGTAGCGCGTTTTCCCCCTCCCTCTCTCTCTCCCTCCCTCCCTGATGACGTCACTGCTCGCCTTCCTTCTCCCTAACGACGTCGCTTCCGGGAGGGAGAGAAAGTGAGGGAAGAAAGGGAGAGGAAGAAGGGAAGGACTGCAGCTACGAGGGAGGGAAGGAGGGAGAAAAGGAATAAGAAAGGGAAAGGAAGAAGGAAAGGAGGAAGAGGATAAGTGGAGAAAAGAAGGAAAGGGAGAATTTTAGAGTAAGGGAGTGTGAGAGTGGAAGAGTGAAGAAGATAGGATGGTGAGGGAAGTGAGGGTGATGATTGTGATGGTGGTGAAGGTGAAGATAGAGAAGGAAGAGGAATAGGGAAGGAGTTGGGAAGGAAGAAGTGAAAAAAAAAATGGACAAGGAGAAAAGGAGAAGCAAGAGAAAAAGGATAAAGATAAAGAGCTCTTTAACACCACACCGCTCTTTAACACGCCCCGCGGGGCGGGGCGTGTTAAAGAGCGGTGTGGTCACTCGTGTTATAATGAAGCTTTGTTAACTGTTAGTGATCTGTGTGTGTGTGTGTGTGTGTGTGTGTGTGTGTGTGTGTGTGTGTGTGTGTGTGTGTGTGTGTGTGTAATAATAATAATAATAATAATAATAATAATAATAATAATAATAATAATAATAATAATAATAATAATAATAATAATAAACGGTTTATTATTTAGGCAGTTAACAAAGTGAAAATGTACAGAGGGGGTGGGGAAATACTTAACATTAATCCTAAAGGTAAGTCTAATCTAGAAGAGACTATTGATTGATGGCTCGCACCATGGTGGGAATCGCACTGAGTCTGTACCGGTCCGTGCGCGGCGCCTTTAGGGGCGTTATCTTGTTGTGGTGTCTGGTGGCACGGGTCGGGGGAGGCGCGTCAGGCGGCAGCATGTTTCTGAGACGTGGGTGATGCAGTAGTTCCCTTCCAAACTTCTCCAGAGCCTCTCGGTGCCTGGTGGATATTCTGGACAGGCTCAGGGTGGTCAGGGCTTCTTCATAGGTGGTGTATGCAGGGCCAAGGATGACCCTGCACGCCCTTTTCTGCACACTCTCTAGCTGTAGCTGTTGAGTGTGTGTGAGGGAGGAGGACCACGCTGGGGAGGCGTACATGAGTTTGGGGAGGATGAAGATAAGGTACACCCCCCTTAACTCATCTGTCGGCGTCCCCAGCGACCTGAGTCTGCGCAGCATGTACAGCCTGTAGGTAGCTGATCTCACGGTGCTGGCGACATGCTGCTTCCAGGTCAGCTGGTCGTCCACCGTGACTCCGAGAAGCTTGGCATATCGGACCACCTGGAGGGGGTGAGGGCCCACTGTGAGCCGGGGAGGGGGCACTGGTACAGAGGAGGTACAGAAATGCATCACCACAGTTTTGCTGTGGTTGATGGTCATCCTGCTCTCCTCCGTCCACGTCTGCAGTCGCTCCAGAATTGCTTGCAGTGGCGAGTAGTCCGGGTTCTTGGTGGATTCTGGGACGCCCACGGTGCAGTCGTCCACATACTTCCAGCGATGGGGGGTGTCAGTGAGGGCGTCGTTAATGAGGAGGAGGAAGCATAGAGGACCCATCTTGGTCCCCTGGGAGACCCCACATGTCAGCTGTTGGTAATTAGAGACAGAGCCCTGATAGCGAACGGCCTGACGCCTCCCTGTGAGGAAGTGTGTGTGTGTGTGTGTGTGTGTGTGTGTGTGTGTGTGTGTGTGTGTGTGTGTGTGTGTGTGTGTGTGTGTGTGTGTGTGTGTGTGTGTGTCGAGATATCAAGCGTGCACACTCACTCACTCACTCAGACACTCACACACACACACACACACACACACACACACACACACACACACACACACACACACACACACACACACACACACACACACACACACACACACACACACACACACACACACACACACACACACACACACACACACACACACACACACACACACACACACACACACACACACACACACACACACACACACACTCATCCTTTCGCAACCACACTAATCTTAATTACACCAATGCTTTCCTCGTGTAGTTTTGCTTATCAGTAAACAAGGTGTCTATCAATATCATCAGTGCCATCATAACATGAAATTTTCAAAGAGATTACCAACACCCCAAAAACTGGGTGAATTATTCTTTCTTTTCTCTTTTTTTTTTTAGCTTGTCCTTTTTATTTTTGAGGGAGTGTTTATTATTTTTATTTATTTTTTTTCATTTTCTTGTTTTTGCGTCTTTCGTCTGTTCCCTTCACGTGTATTAAAAAAAAAAAAACAGGAAGAGGAGGACGAGGTGGAGGAGGAGGAAAGGGAAACTGACGAGGAAGAGGGCGAGAAAAAAATACAAGAGTGGAGGAAATTTTGAACGTGAAAACAGAAAACTACAACAACAACAACAACAACAACAACAACAACAACAACGAGACGAAGATGATGATGATGATAATGATGATGATGATGATGACAATAAAAAGTATAGAAAGCGGAGGAGAAAAAGAACGAGGACGAACAGGAACAACAAAAATAAGAAGAAAAGAAGAAAAAAGCAAAGAAAGAAACTAAAAAAAAAATAGGAGGAGGTTCAGGAAGAGGAGGAGGAGGAGGAGGAGGAGGAGGAGGAGGAGGAGGAGGCGGTGGCGGCTATCTGTGTTACCAGATCAGGCTGACATGACCCGCGGGAGCAACAATCTGCTACACAATGTGAGGACCGCTGGACCGTGACTCTCCCTCCCTCTCACTCCTCTCCCCTCTCCCTCTCCCTCTCTCTTCAGGCCTACGTGGGAGATACTGGTGATAATGTATTCAATGAGTGGTATGAAATCAGCGCTCTCTCTCTCTCTCTCTCTCTCTCTCTCTCTCTCTCTCTCTCTCTCTCTCTCTCTCTCTCTCTCTCTCTCTCTCACTGGATGGCAACCCTAATGCACATGATGGGAAAAAATTATGATAAACACCAATAATTTACTGTCTCTCTCTCTCTCTCTCTCTCTCTCTCTCTCTCTCTCTCTCTCTCTCTCTCTCTCTCTCTCTCTCTCTCTCTCTCTCTCTCTCTCTCTCTCTCTCTCTCTCTCTAATGCATTAAGGGGTTCTCGTGAAATATACGTATATGTTATGTTTTCAAGAGTGCTTTTTTTCAGGATTGTAGAGAGAGAAACAATGGCTTAAATTTTGATCAAGTTAAATTTACGCTTTCACTTGTCTCCAGTGAGGCGTCTGTTTAAAGAGGGATCTGATAGGTCTTTCATTGCCACAGAGAATACATGAAGGGTGACGTAAGCAAAATTCTCAAGGTCAGTAGTCATGATAGGATAAGAAGATTAAGAGGAGATTGATGAGATCTTTCTGTGGTAGTGGCGATGTATCAACGGTAAACAAACGAAATTCTCAAGACCAGTAGTCAGGATAGGACAAAAAAAATTAAGAAGAGATTGATGAGATCTTTCTGTGGTACTGGTGACGTAAATAAAGGTAACAAACGAAATTCTCAAGGTCAGTAATCAAGATGGGATAAGAAATAACGGGTTCAAGCTTGTAATAGTTAGAGATGAGAATCCTACTGATCATCTATGTGGCCTTTGAAAACAGTCCTGCTGAGAGGCCAAGGCGCTTCAACATGCAGGCTGCGTGCAACACTCCATCCAAATTATGCTGATATTCTCCAGTACTGTTATTATTATTATTGCAGTTTTTTTTTCTTTTTATTCTTGTGATGTGTTTGAAGTGTGTGTGTGTGTGTGTGTGTGTGTGTGTGTGTGTGTGTGTGTGTGTGTGTGTGTGTGTGTGTGTGTGTGTGTGTGTGTGTGTGTGTGTGTGTGTGTGTGTGTGTTATTCATCACTATCCACTACCTTAAAACCGTTGATATTCATTCTGTTCCTTTTTTTAATGACAAAGTTTCTTCATCATCATAGTTCATTATTTTCGCAATTTAGTTAAAATATTTGTTTTCTTACTTATATGTCATATGTATCTACTAAAAGCAAATATATAACTGTTTACGCATCTACTCGTATATGAACACGTTTTGAGGGCGTAAGGGAAGCTGCAAGAAGCCTTCAGGCCTACACGTGGCAGGCCCTCAGTAAAACATCTCTAGCAGTCTCCACCTCTCATCCCTATTCATTAATTTACTTTGTCTTCTTTTGAGGCTCTCTTTCAACTGGACTCTAATGGCCTGACTACCGAGCTTCACCTAGTCACCCACCACGCTGCCTGAGAAAAGTTTATTCACGTATGTTTGTTTATTAATATAGTTATTCATCAGTCTGTTTACTCGAATCACTTACGTTTCATTATTTTTAACCTTGCCTTCTTTTTGTATTTAGCTATTTATTCACTAATTGGCTAATCAATCTATCAAGCTTCCATGTTACCTACTCCTTGTATTAACGCATTTATTCATTTGATTCCCTATTCATTTCTCCATCCAGACTTCTTACCCAGTTATTCTATTTCACTTACTGACTCCTTATCTATTGATCTATTCACCGATTTACTTCATTCACCTTCTCGTATCTGCATCTGTGTCTTTCATTCACTTGTTGACTCCTCTATCTATCTTTCCACCAGTTTATCCCATTCACTTACTCGTATTTATATTTATCAGTCTCTCTCCCACCGCCCCGCCTCCCGCGCCCTCCCACCCTCGACCACATCGCACACACCATACACTTACCGATTTCCAACTCTGTCTATTACTTTCTCAGGCTGTCTGTCTCATAATCTACCTACCATGTCATTGTACCTCCCTCATTCCTCTCTCTCTCTCTCTCTCTCTCTCTCTCTCTCTCTCTCTCTCTCTCTCTCTCTCTCTCTCTCTCTCTCTCTCTCTCTCTCTCTTCCTACCCACCCATGACTCACTCTCTCCCTTCGCTTCTCCTTCCCACCAGTAATTCTCTCCCTCCCACCATAACTCTCTCTCTTCCTCTCCCTCGCTCCCTTCACAGTCTCCCCTCTCCCTCCTCTCCCTAGGTCAGATACATCACAATAATTGCCCTTGCCTCACAATTTCTCCTTTTAAAAACATTTTACAAAATAAAAGGACGAACAAGGCCTCTTTTTCTCTACTCGTCCTCCTCCTCCTCCTTCTCCTCCTCCTCTTCTTCCTCCTGCTTCTCCTCCTCCTCCTCCTCTCCCTCAGTTAAAAGAGAGTAGCCGGGCTTGAAATATCGCCGCTTTGTGTTTGACTAGCCAATGTTTCACTCCACGTGCGCCTCGCTCCAAGACGCTGCCACACTAAGCCTTGAACAGCCGCCGGAGACTAAGGCGCGGCTAGGCAGGGCGTAAACACGGATTAAATCAAGCTTGTGGACTTTGCATGTAACACTCCTTAGCCCCCCGACGCTGCGCTGCGAGGGTTATTGGGCTTATTACGTGTTATTAAGGGTGTCTAGAAGAATGATTTGGGGTTATGTCGTTACGATAAAGGGTTTGGGGTAAAAAGATGGGTATACTAGACAATAAAGGGCTTAGGTGTTGGATTAAATCACGGTTATGTACTTTGAACGCTGCGAGAGTCAGTGTGCTCGTCTGGGCTTATTAGGAGAGTGATTTGAGCTTGTGTGGTTATGATAAAGGGTGTGGTGAGGGAAAAAAAAAAGGAATGTACAAAAGGAAAGAAAAGGTTGTGTTGGGTTACATCAGGCTTGTGGTCTTTGCATACAACTCTCCTTAGCCCTGTGACGCTAGCTACGAGGGTTATTGGGCTTGCTTTGGCTTATCTGGGCTTATCAGGCTTGTTAGAGCTTGTTTGAGTTTCTTAAGGTGGTTCAATAGTGATTTGACTTATCTAAACTAGTTAGGTCTCCTTAGGGCGGTCTGGTAGTGATCTGAGCTTGTGTGTGTGTGTGTGTGTGTGTTAAAAGGAGAGAATTTTTCCTGGAATGTTCTGAAATAGACTGAAGGAAAAGAGGAAGAAGTTAATGAATAAAAGTTTTCCTTAAATAGCCTGAAGGAAGAGAGGGAGGGAGGAGAGAGAAGTTAATCGAGAGAAGTTTTGATGGGATGGCCTTGAATAGACTGAGAGAAGGAAGGGTGGACAGATGGTGGTGGTGGTGGTGGTGGTGGTGTATAGGGGAGAAGGGAAGCAGTTTGCGTAATGTAGAGAGAAGAAGAAATGATGTTTGGGTTTAATGGACACAATGAATTAAATAAAATATTATAGAGAGAATTGGAAAATATATTATATGTATGAATGTTTTCCCAATAGTTTATGGTGAAAATGTGAGGAAAATCACAATATTTTATTATAATGCAAAAATACGAAAATTGATGTGAATTCACACACACACACACACACACACACACACACACACACACACACACACACACACACACACACACACACACACACACACACACACACACACAGAGAGAGAGAGAGAGAGAGAGAGAGAGAGAGAGAGAGAGAGAGAGAGAGAGAGAGAGAGAGAGAGAGAGAGAGAGAGAGAGAGAGAGAGAGAGAGAGGGAGGGAAACAAACAGACAGAAAAAAAAAAAGTCAATGAACTTACCCCAAAAGATACATAAATAAAGTTACTGAAAGACAAAGAAAGCAATTAAATTCAATCACAAGAAGAAGAAGAAGAAGAAGAAGAAGAAGAAGAAGAAAAAAAAAGGGGGAGGAGAAGAAGGAGGAGGAGGAGGAGGAGGAGGAGGAGGAGGAGGAGGAGGAGGAGGAGGAGGAGGAGGAGGAGGAGAAATGAGAAAGGAGAAGAAAAAGAGGAAGAAAAGAGGACTGGAGATTGAAAAGCACTAAATGAAAAAAAGAACAGACAAGTGAGAGAAAAGGAAACGAGAAAGATGAAAAGAGAAGAAGGAATAGGAGAAAAAGAAAACAAGAAAACAATAAGATGAGAGCGGCGAAAACAAGGAGAAAAAAAAAAGGAAAGGAAGAAGACGAGGAGGAGGAGGAAGAGGCAGAATAGCGGAGGAACATCAAAAGTCCCGATCCTCCTTCCCTCCTCCTCCTCCTTTTTCTCCTCCCTTTCGCTCTTTGGTGGTGGTCCTCATTTGATACGCCCCTTGACTCCCAGCCCTGTGAGAGGAGGAATAGACAAAGGAATATACAAAGGAAGGAGGAGGAGGAGGAGGAGGAGGAGGAGGAGGAGGAAGAGAGATGACATAGAAGTCAATGATATTCTATGTAAGTTAAGGAAGATAATAATAGTGATAAAGAGAGAGAGAGAGAGAGAGAGAGAGAGAGAGAGAGAGAGAGAGAGAGAGAGAGAGAGAGAGAGAGAGAGAGAGAGAGAGAGAGAGAGAGAGAGAGAGAGAGAGAGAGAGAGAGAGAGAGAGAGAGAGAGAGAGAGAGAGAGAGAGAGAGAGAGAGAGAGAGAGAGAGAGAGAGAGAGAGAGAGAGATGGTAAACAGTG